>NC_058084.1:3405804-3576308 GCF_014858855.1 Bufo gargarizans
AGATTTCCAGACCCTGAGTGGTGTGGTACCGCTGTGTAGAGTCACACTGCCAGCTAACCCTCACCCACCACAGGGGGACTGGCAGGGATCCATGAGGGTCCCTGGATGGAAGGCTAAGAAATCGGAGGCAGGAGTGGACAGATCTATGGAAGGATCCTGGGGCAGTGTGAGCTGTGATCTATAGGGTCATAAAAAAATAAAATTAAAAATAAGAGGTGTGGGAGGCCGATATACAGGTAGTCCAGGTGGGGGAGGCCAGTAATACACAGCTGGTCCATGGAGAAGGGAGGGGGGCTCCGATCCACAGGGGCTCCTAGAAGAAGGGGTGACTGATATACAGCTGGTCCATGGAGAAGGAGGCTTTCTGGTCCAGAGGCAGTGTGTGATCTATAGGGGCTCTCGGTGGCGAGGCAGTGTGTGATCTATAGGGGCTCTCGGTGGCGAGGCACTGTGATCTATGGGGGCTCGCGGTGGCGAGGCAGTGTGATCTATAGGGGCTCTCGGTGGCGAGGCAGTGTGTGATCTATAGGGGCTCTCGGTGGCGAGGCAGTGTGTGATCTATAGGGGCTCTCGGTGGCGAGGCACTGTGATCTATGGGGGCTCTCGGTGGAGAGGCACTGTGATCTATGGGGGCTCTCGGTGGAGAGGCACTGTGATCTATAGGGGCTCTCGGCGGAGAGGCAGTGTGATCTATGGGGGCTCTCGGCGGAGAGGCAGTGTGATCTATGGGGGCTCTCGGTGGAGAGGCAGTGTGATCTATGGGGGCTCTCGGCTGAGAGCAGTGTGATCTATGGGGGCTCTCGGTGGAGCACCGTGATCTATAGGGGCTCTCGGTGGAGAGGCACCGTGATCTATAGGGGCTCTCGGTGGAGAGGCACCGTGATCTATGGGGGCTCTCGGTGGAGAGGCACCGTGATCTATGGGGGCTCTCGGTGGAGAGGCACTGTGATCTATGGGGGCTCTCGGTGGAGAGGCTGTGTGAGCTATAGGGGGGTTAGTGCGTCTAGAATGTGGCACGGTGTAGACACAACTGCTCGCCCGAGCCGTCAGGTGATGCTGCCCCGGTTCTCAGCGCCCGGCGGAGTCTATTGCAGCTAATTAGAGGGCGACATCTGTTCTGCACATAACAACGGTCATTAGATGCAGCAATTAAGCGGGAGCTTCTGGTAATGAAAGCAGCCACCTCGACTCTCCCCGGTCCCCCAGATCCAGAACCCCCCTCCAACAAAGAGAACATGCATCCCGGGCTCCACCGTCACACGGGTACCAGACGCTAAACACAGATGGAGCTGAACTCTTTGCACATCATTCTATAAGTGTTGGAGAGCACATAAGAGGTCAGATGGGGGCAAGCCTAACACCAGGGCCCACTGCAGGCAGGCTCCATCCCACCGGGAACTGACAATGTCTGTAAACGGCAGGACAGTGCGAAACAACTATTGCATTACAGGGTAGGAGCTGGTGACGGGTGAGGAGGAGGAAGCCACTGTCAAACCCTTTAGCCCCACCAACCCCTCGTCTTCTCTACAGGCCCCTGGCAGTGGATCTCCCCCCAACATACCGACCTATATATACACTGTGAAGGACCCCAATCCAACTTATATCTCCTCATAATGTGCTGTCATGTTGGCCATTATCCCCATGTCCTTTGTCATCTTGCAGTGCTGTGGTGTCCTACAAACATTCGGGGGGAATGTGATGCATTGGGGTGCTGCTGGGGGCTTCACTGAATAAACATTTTATAGACTGTCCAGAGACAGATCATCTTGGAATGTGGTGGGGGAGGCAGGAGAGCATGGACTTCATCACCCTCTGATCATGGACCCTTCAGGAGATGCTGGATGGTTGGGGGCTGGTAGTTGTTCATGCCTCTACCTGCCTATGGGCTAAGGGAATGATGAGAATACAAAGTGAAGAAGTCGGGTGTGGTAGTTTGTAGTTGCTATGTGTGCTGGAAGGGTCAGGTTCTGAATTGAGGCCAGATTCTGGGACCATGTGTGATGATCTTCTAACCAGGGAGATGTATTGCGGCCATCCCCTGAGATATTCCTGTTTAGTGAATTATAAATAAAAGAGTTGAGCTCCATCTGAATCATCTGGCTGCGGTATGAAAGACCCTCAAAGTGAAGCTCCGTGACACGTACGTCACCCACCACCACACCAACCTACAGACGCACCCACAGCCACACCGACCTACAGACGCATCCACACGTCACCCACCGCCACATCGGCCTACAGACGCACCCACATGTCACCCACCGCCACATCGGCCTACAGACGCACCCACATGTCACCCACCGCCACATCGGCCTACAGACGCACCCACATGTCACCCACCGCCACACCAACCTACAGACGCACCCACACGTCACCCACCACCACACCAACCTACAGACGCACCCACAGCCACACCAACCTACAGACACACCCACCACCACACCATCCTACAGAAGCACCCACACGTCACCCACCGCCACACCAACCTACAGACACACCCACACATCAGTTATCACCACACCAACCTACAGACACACCCACACGTCACCCACCGCCACACCAACCTACAGACGCACCCACATGTCACCCACCACCACCACACCAGCCTACAGACGCACCCCAACCATCCAGCATCTCCTGAAGGGTCCATGATCAGAAGGTGATGAAGTCCATGCTCTCCTGCCTCCCCCACCACATTCCAAGATGATCTGTCTTCGGACAGTCTATAAAATGTTTATTCAGTGAAGCCCCCAGCAGCACCCCAATGCATCGCATCACATCACCCCCTCACCCCACCCCCAGCAGCACCCCAAAGCATCACATCACCCCCCCACCCCACCCCCAGCAGCACCCCAATGCATCACATCACCCCCACCACACCCCCCCAATGCATCACATCACCCCCACCACACCCCCCCAATGCATCACATCCCCCCCCACCCACCTCACCCCAATGCATTACATCACGCCCCCCACCCCCAGCTGGACCCCAATGCATCACATCACCCTCCTCACCTGCATCCCGAGCTGGACCACAATGCATCACATCAAATACACCACTCATCACTACGCCGACCTACAGACGCACCCACACGGCAGTCATCACTACACTAATCTACATACATCTATCCTTTATTCTGCTTTTGCCTCTTATCATTAATTCATTAATAAATGTCGTCTGTGATTGTTGAATAAATTGTGCCGAAAAATGCAAAAAAAAAAAAAAAAAAACATCAGACATGCGACCCTGCAATCAAGAGCATACAGCAAAAAAAATAAAAAAAATACAAGGGTGACCTCTACAGGCCACAGAGAGGACTGCACCACTACCTGGGAATACTGCTCTGTCACACTGCTCTGCAGTACTACAACTGGATGCTCTAGTGTGCGGTGACTACACAGGACTGGACAACGCATCATAACCAATTACTGGAGATATTTTATGTAAAACACAAATATTACAATGTACAAGATGATGTCACCACAATAGGACAAACTCAGCCACTCAGGGAGGAGGATTCAGCCATGAAAACCGTGCGCCAGCCTCCCCAGAACCACTCTCCACCCTGCCGGCCTACCTACCCACCCACCCCCCCCTGTCTCTCCAGAACCACTCTCCGCCCTGCCGGCCTACCTCCCCCCCCCCTGTCTCTCCAGAACCACTCTCCGCCCTGCCGGCCTACCTCCCCCCCCTGTCTCTCCAGAACCACTCTCCGCCCTGCCGCCCTACCTCCCCCCCGCCTCTCCAGAACCACTCTCCGCCCTGCCGGCCTACCTCCCCCCCGCCTCTCCAGACCCTCTCCGCCCTGCCGCACCTCCCCCCCGCCTCCCAGGACCACTCTCCGCCCTGCCGCCTACCTCCCCCCCAACTCTCCAGAACCACTCTCCGCCCTGCCGGCCTCCCCCACCTCTTCAGGACCACTCTCCGCCCTGCCGGCCTCCCCCCACCTCTTCAGGGCCACTCTCCGCCCTGCCGACCTCCCCCCCCGCTCCAACCACTCTCCGCCCTACCTCCCCCTCCTCTCCAGGACCCTCTCCCCCTGCCGGCCTCCCCCCGCCTCTTCAGGACCACTCTCCCGCCTGCCGTCCCCCCACCTCTCCACGACCACTCTCCTCCCTGCCGGACTCCCCCCGCCTCCAGGACCACTCTCCTCCCTGCCAGCCTCCCTCGGCTCTCCAGGACCACTCTCCTCCCTGCCGGCCTCCCCCCGCCTCTCCAGGACCACTCTCCGCCCTACCGGTCTCCCCCGCCTCTCCACGACCACTCTCCTCCCTGCTGGTCCCCCCCACCTCTCCAGGACCACTCTCCGCCCTGCTGGCCTCCCACAGCTCTCCAGGACCACTCTCCACCCTGCCGGCCTCCCCCGGCTCTCCACCCTGCTGGCCTCCCACATCTCTCCAGGACCACTCTCCGCCCTGCCGGCCTCCCCCACCTCTCCAGGACCACTCTCCACCCTGCTGGCCTCCCACATCTCTCCAGGACCACTCTCCACCCTGCCGGCCTCCCCCGGCTCTCCAGGACTACACTTTGCCCGGCCAGCCTCCCCCGGCTCTCCAGGACCGCGCTCCGACCTGCTAGTCTCCCCCAGCTCCCCAGGACCACTCTCCAGCCCCTGATGACATCACCTTCTCAGTACCCATTGCCTGTCGTCCTGAACCTGAAATGTTCATTGTAAGCACTCCTGAAGCCTCAGAACAGTCTCAGTAGCAAATCGGGGCCCCACTCCAGAGCAGTCTGTGTTACAGCCAGAGCTGCAGCCCCCAGGGAGGCAGAGATCCCCCACACCGCCAGCTTCATCAGGGTGTTGTGAGACCGAGCAGGTAGCATATCTGAAGGAGGGGAAACCTGCTGACGAAGCACAAAATCCGGTCGCTGCTGTGCGCTGGAGATCTGCAGGGAGCGGAACGAGGCTGCGGAGATGCTGAAAGATAGAAGACAGGAGGAGAAATCAGAGGGGCTCAACCTGCACCCACCAAAAGACACACGGCCGAGATGACTGCCCCCGACTGCACCGCGAGCTCACATCGGACTGACCGCTCCATGGTGAGAGGAGGCAGACACATCAGGTTACAAGAGGATTGAAAGAACTCCGGCAGTCAGCACAGACAGGAGATCACCAGCAGATCCCAGAGAAGTCAGAGGATCCACCGGCATCGCCAGATCCCAGAGAAGTCAGAGCATCCACCGGCATCGCCAGATCCCAGAGAAGTCAGGAGGATCCACCGGCATCGCCAGATCCCAGAGAAGTCAGGAGGATCCACCGGCATCGCCAGATCCCAGAGAAGTCAGGAGATCCACCGGCATCGCCAGATCCCAGAGAGTCAGGATATCCACCGGCATCGCCAGATCCCAGAGAAGTCAGGAGGATCCACCGTCGCCAGATCCCAGAGAAGTCAGAGGATCCACCGGCATCGCCAGATCCCCGAGAAGTCAGGAGGATCCACCGCATCGCCAGATCCCAGAGAAGTCAGGAGGATCCACCGGCATCGCCAGATCCCAGAGAATCAGGAGGATCCACCGGCATCGCCAGATCCCAGAGAAGTCAGGATCCACCGGCATCGCCAGATCCCAGAGAGTCAGGAGGATCCACCGGCATCGCCAGATCCCGAGAAGTCAGGAGGATCCACCGGCATCGCCAGATCCCAGAGAAGTCAGAGGATCCACCGGCATCGCCAGATCCCAGAGAAGTCAGGAGGATCCACCGGCATCGCCAGATCCCAGAGAAGTCAGAGGATCCACCGGCATCGCCAATCCAGAGAAGTCAGAGGATCCACCGCATCGCCAGATCCAGAGAAGTCAGGAGGATCCACCGGCATCGCCAGATCCCAGAGAAGTCAGGAGGATCCACCGGCATCGCCAGATCCCAGAGAAGTCAGGAGGATCCACCGGCATCGCCAGATCCCAGAGAAGTCAGAGGATCCACCGGCATCGCCAGATCCCAGAGAAGTCAGAGGATCCACCGGCATCGCCAGATCCCAGAGAAGTCAGAGGATCCACCGGCATCGCCAGATCCCAGAGAAGTCAGAGGATCCACCGCATCGCCAGATCCCAGAGAAGTCAGAGGATCCACCGGCAAGCCCAGATCCCAGAGAAGTCAGAGGATCCACCGGCATCGCCAGATCCCAGAGAATCCACCGGCATCGCCAGATCCCAGAGAAGTCAGAGGATCCACCGGCATCACCGCCCCTAGGTGTAGCAACCAGTTACTAAAGCAGGGTGCGCTTACTTTTGCACAGGAGGGGACATGTTCTGTTGTATTTAGCCTTTATGTATTCTTTGAGGGGAGGGGATCGGGCGACCACGGGAGAACACCGCTCAGACGGTACACCCGTCTCCCGATAACCGCCTTTCCTCATCACCCGGACACCGCACCCACCTCTTCAGCCGCTGTAGGGACGTCTGCCTCTCCAGCTCGGATGGCGGGTGTCTCTGGAACAAGCTGTGGGTCCGGGAAATAAGGGTCTCATACGGGAAATCAGGAGGGATCCGGGACAGGAGCTGATGGACGCTGGCCATGTCACAATCCCCCCGCAGGACCTCGCCCTCCCGCATCAGAACCATCTGTGGAGAGGACACAGGAACATCATCCCGCGACTGCACTGCTACACCGCAATATACAGGTACAGTATATAGACCATTACCCCCCAATAATCCCCCCATATACCGCAATATACAGGTACACCGGGTACAGTATATACACTATTACCCCCCAATAATCCTCCATATACCGCAATATACAGGTACACCGGGTACAGTAATACACCATCATTACCCCCCAATATCCCCCCATACCGCAATATACAGTACAGTATATAGACCATTCCCCCCAATAATCCCCCATATACCGCAATATACAGGTACACCGGGTACAGTATATACACCATCATTACCCCCCAATAATCCCCCCATATACCGCAATATACAGGTACACCAGGTACGTACATACACCATTACCCCCCCAATAATCCCCCCATATACCGCAATATACAGGTACAGTATATCGACTTACCCCCCAATAATCCCCCCATATACCGCAATATACAGGTACACGGGTACAGTATATACACCATCATTACCCCCCAATAATCCCCCATAACCGCATATACAGGTACACCAGGTACAGTACATACACCATTACCCCCCCAATAATCCCCCCCATATACCGCAATATACAGGTACACCGGGTACAGTACATACACCATCATTACCCCCAATAATCCCCCCCATATACCCACGCAATATACAGGTACACCGGGTACAGTACATAAACCATCATTACCCCCCAATAATCCCCTCCATAACTGTAATATAGAGATACTCCCGTCTATGAGCCCCTGGTACCTGTGCAGCACTGTAGACAGGGGTCAGGGGGTGAGACGCCATGAAGAAGTCGTAGAGCCGGAGGACTTGATGGAAGTCACTGAGGACGTGTCCGTACCAGGTGATGAGCCAGCTCAGGGCGAAGATACATCCAACCTCTGACCTGCGGGTGACAGCAACGAACTGACAGTGTTATTGTCTTGTTTTGTACAAACCCACTCCCCCCCCCCCCACAGGTCAGTGTAGACCCCCCCCCCCCACACACAGGTCAGTGTAGACCCCCCCCCCCCCCACACAGGTCATGTAGACCCCCCCCCCACACACAGGTCAGTGTACCCCCCCCCCACACAACAGTTCAGTGTAGACCCCCCCCCCCCACACACAGGTCAGTGTAGACCCCCCCCCCCTCACACACACAGGTCAGTGTAGACCCCCCCCCCACACACAGGTCAGTGTAGACCCCCCCCCCACACACACAGGTCAGTGTAGACCCCCCCCCCACACACACAGGTGTAGACCCCCCCCCCCCACACACAGGTCAGTGTAGACCCCCCCCCCCCACACACACAGGTCAGTGTAGACCCCACTCCCCCCCCCACACAGGTCAGTGTAGACCCCCCCCCCACACACAGGTCAGTGTAGACCCCCCCCCCCCCACCACAGTCAGTGTAGACCCCCCCCCCCACACACACAGGTCTGTAGACCCCCCCCCCCCCCCACACACAGGTCAGTGTAGACCCCCCCCCCACACAGGTCAGTGTAGACCCCACCACCACACAAGGTCAGTGTAACCCCACCACCACACAGTCAGTGTAGACCCCCCCACACACAGGTCAGTGTAGACCCCACCACCACACACAGGTCAGTGTAGACCCCACCACCACAACACAGGTCAGTGTAGACCCCACCACCACACACAGGTCAGTGTAGACCCCACCACCACACACAGGTCAGTGTAGACCCCACCACCACACACAGGTCAGTGTAGACCCCACAACCACCACACACACGTCAGTGTAGACCCCACAACCACCACACACACGTCAGTGTAGACCCCACAACCACCACACACAGGTCAGTGTAGACCCCCCCACACAGGTCAGTGTAGACCCCACCACCACCACATCAGTGTACCCCACCACCACACACGGGTCAGTGTAGACCCCACCACCACACAGGTCAGTGTAGACCCCACCCACACACGGTCAGTGTAGACCCCACCACCACACCAGGTCAGTGTAGACCCCACCACCACACACAGGTCAGTGTAGACCCCACAACCACCACAACACGTCAGTGTAGACCCCACAACCACCACACACACGTCAGTGTAGACCCCACAACCACCACACACGTCAGTGTAGACCCCACACCCACCACACACAGGTCAGTGTAGACCCCACCACCACACACACAGGTCAGTGTAGACCCCCCCACACACAGGTCAGTGTAGACCCCCCCCCACACACAGGTCAGTGTAGACCCCACCACCACACACAGGTCAGTGTAGACCCCCCCCCCCCACACAGGTCAGTGTAGACCCCCCCCCCCCCACACAGGTCAGTGTAGACCCCCCCCCCCCCACACCCACCACCACACACAGGTCAGTGTAGACCCCACCACCACACACAGGTCAGTGTAGACCCCACCACCACCACCACCACACACACAGGTCAGTGTAGACCCCACCACCACACACAGGTCAGTGTAGACCCCACCACCACACACACAGGTCAGTGTAGACCCCCCCCCACACATACAGGTCAGTGTAGACCCCACCACCACACACAGGTCAGTGTAGACCCCACCACCACACACAGGTCAGTGTAGACCCCACCACCACACACAGGTCAGTGTAGACCCCACCACCACACACAGGTCAGTGTAGACCCCACCACCACACACAGGTCAGTGTAGACCCCCACCACCACACACACAGGTCAGTGTAGACCCCACCACCACACACAGGTCAGTGTAGACCCCACCACCACACACAGGTCAGTGTAGACCCCACCACCACCACACAGGTCAGTGTAGACCCCACCACCACCACCACCACCACACACACAGGTCAGTGTAGACCCCACCACCACACACAGGTCAGTGTAGACCCCACCACCACACACAGGTCAGTGTAGACCCCAACCCACCACACACAGGTCAGTGTAGGACCCCACCACACACACACGGGTCAGTGTAGACCCCCCCCCCCCCACACACAGGTCAGTGTAGACCCCCCCCCCCCCCCCACACAGGTCAGTGTAGACCCCCCCCCCCACACACCCACCACCACACACACAGGTCAGTGTAGACCCCCACCACCACACACAGGTCAGTGTAGACCCCACCACCACACACAGGTCAGTGTAGACCCACCACCACACACAGGTCAGTGTAGACCTCACCACCACACACAGGTCAGTGTAGACCCCACCACCACACACAGGTCAGTGTAGACCCCACCACCACACACAGGTCAGTGTAGACCCCACCACCACACACAGGTCAGTGTAGACCCCACCACCACACACAGGTCAGTGTAGACCCCACCACACACAAGTCAGTGTAGACCCCCCATCCACTGCACATCCAGGATACAATTGGGGTCATTTACCAAACTGGGGT
Source organism: Bufo gargarizans (assembly GCF_014858855.1). Classification (NCBI taxonomy): domain Eukaryota; kingdom Metazoa; phylum Chordata; class Amphibia; order Anura; family Bufonidae; genus Bufo; species Bufo gargarizans. The sequence goes on from NC_058084.1 coordinate 3,415,748, forward strand.
TAAGTAGAACTGGCCTAGGTGCCCATAGCAACCGATCAGATTCCATCTTTCATTTTCCAAAGGAGCTGTGAGTAATGACGGGTGATTGGTTGCTATGGGCAGTTCTACTTTACCCCAGTTTGATGAATGACCCCCTATATGACCCCCTATGTGCATACATCACCTGAGCAGGAAGTCATGCAGCGCGGGGCTCTCTCTCTGGATCAGCGGCATCAGGTAGCTCAGCACATGTCGGGTCCGCTCCATCGTAGGGTCCATGAAATCTCTGCCGAAGAGAAAAGACAATCACATCCGGAATGTACCGACCGCGGCGATGAGGAGGAGGCACGTACCGGAGGTGATGTGTGGAGAGGGTCCGCAGCATGGCGGTGCCCAAACGGAGGCCAGCAGTCAACAGCAAAGTAACCGCCACATCATGGAATCCTTGGTAATAGTGCAGCTCCGGGTGTGCGTGCAGGACGTACAGGATCATGTCTATCAGCTGCTCCTGTAACACGGACCGCTCAGCCGCCGCCATCCCTGCAGCAAGTCACATGGGGTGAGATCAGTACACGCAATCAGCAACACGTGTACACCACATGACCCCACACAGACATGACAGGCCTCCACCCAACCAGCATGACCCCACACAGCCATGACAGGCCTCCACCCAACCAGAGTGACCCCACACATCCATGACAGGCCTCCACCCAACCAGCATGACCCCACACAGCCATGACAGGCCTCCACCCAACCAACATGACCCCACACAGCCATGACAGGCCTCCACCCAACCAGAGTGACTCCACACAACCATGACAGGCCTCCACAAAACCAGCGTGCCCCCACACATCCATGACAGGCCTCCACCTAGAGTGACCCCACACATCCATGACCGGGATCCACCCAACCAGAGTGACCCCACACAGCCATGACAGGCCTCCACCCAACCAGAGTGACCCTGCACATCCATGACAGGCCTCCACCCAACCAGCGTGACTCCACACAACCATGACAGGCCTCCACCCAACCAGCATGACCCCACACAGCCATGACAGGCCTCCACCCAACCAGAGTGACCCCACACATCCATGACAGGCCTCCACCCAACAGCATGACCCCACACAGCCATGACAGGACTCCACCCAACCAGAGTGACCCCACACATCCATGACAGGCCTCCACCCAACCAGCGTGACTCCACACAACCATGACAGGCCTCCACCCAACCAGAGTGACCCCACACATCCATGATAGGCCTCCACCCAACCAGAGTGACCAGACACATCCATGACAGGCCTCCACCCAACCAGAGTGACCCCACACATCCATGACAGGCCTCCACCCAACCAGCGTGACTCCACACATCCATGATAGGCCTCCACCCAACCAGAGTGACCCGACACATCCATGACAGGCCTCCCCCCAACCAGCATGACCCCACACATCCATGACAGGCCTCCACCCAGAGTGACCCCACATATCCATGACAAGGATCCACCCAACCAGAGTGACCCCACACAGCCATGACAGGCCTCCACCCAACCAGAGAGACCCCACACATCCTTGGCAGGCCTCCACCCAACCAGAGTGACCCCACACAGCCATGACAGGCCTCCACCCAACCAGAGTGACCCGACACATCCATGACAGGCCTCCACCCAACCAGAGTGACCCGACACATCCATGACAGGCCTCCACCCAACCAGAGTGACCCCACACATCCATGACAGGCCTCCACCCAACCAGAGTGACCCCACACATCCATGACAGGCCTCCACCCAACCAGCGTGACTCCACACAGCCATGACAGGCCCCAACCAGTGTGCTTTAACACGTACCGATTGGGAACCTCTTGTGTGAGCGTCGGACGTCCATTAGCACTTGGTTATAATCCGAGTGATTTGCGCGGAGGGCGGGTCCTGAAGGACACAGGAAATAATCTATATAACAGAAGGTCATCTGACCTGTTCCCTAACCCTCATCTGACCACTATAGAAATGTGTGGTATGCAGCTCCCTGGCCTCAGCTCATATCACAGAGCATGCTCACTACGCTCTCCCACACGAGTCTATGGACAGGTGACGGGCATGGTTCACCTCTGCCCCTTCCCTACACAGTGCCCTCTGTACATATCACAGAGCATGCTCACTACGCTCTCCCATACAAGTCTATGGACAGGTGACGGGCATGGTTCACCTCTGCCCCTTCCCTACACAGTGCCCTCTGTACATATCACAGAGCATGCTCACTACGCTCTCCCACAAGAGTCTATGGACAGGTGACGGGCATGGTTCACCTCTGCCCCTTCCCTACACAGTGCCCTCTGTACATATCACAGAGCATGCTCACTACGCTCTCCCACACAAGTCTATGGACAGGTGACGGGCACGGTTCACCTCTGCCCCTTCCCTACACAGTGCCCTCTGTACATATCACAGAGCATGCTCACTACGCTCTCCCACACCAGTCTATGGACAGGTGACGGTCATGGTTCACCTCTGCCCCTTCCCTACACAGTGCCCTCTGTACATATCACAGAGCATGCTCACTACGCTCTCCCACACGAGGTCTATGGACAGGTGACGGGCATGGTTCACCTCTGCCCCTTCCCTACACAGTGCCCTCTGTACATATCACAGAGCATGCTCACTACGCTCTCCATACAAGTCTATGGACAGGTGACGGGCATGGATCACCTCTGCCCCTTCCCTACACAGTGCCCCTCTGTACATATCACAGAGCATGCTCACTACGCTCTCCCACACAAGTCTATGGACAGGTGACGGGCATGGTTTCACCTCTGCCCCTTCCCTACACAGTGCCCTCTGTACATATCACAGAGCATGCTCACTACGCTCTCCCATACAAGTCTATGGACAGGTGACGGGCATGGTTCACCTCTGCCCCTTCCCTACACAGTGACCTCTGCACATATCACAGAGCATGCTCACTACACTCTCCCACACGAGTCCTATGGACAGGTGACGGGCATGGTTCACCTCTGCCCCTTCCCTACACAGTGCCCTCGCTACATATCACAGAGCATGCTCACTACGCTCTCCCATACAAGTCTATGGACAGGTGACGGGCATGGTTCACCTCTGCCCCTTCCCTACACAGTGCCCTCTGTACATATCACAGAGCATGCTCACTACACTCTCCCACACGAGTCTATGGACAGGTGATGGGCATGGTTCACCTCTGCCCCTTCCCTACACAGTGCCCTCAGCTCATATCACAGAGCATGCTCACTACGCTCTCCCATACAAGTCTATGGACAGGTGACGGGCATGGTTCACCTCTGCCCCTTCCCTACACAGTGCCCTCTGTACATATCACAGAGCATGCTCACTACGCTCTCCCATACAAGTCTATGGACAGGTGACGGGCATGTTCACCTCTGCCCCTTCCCTACACAGTGCCCTCTGTACATATCACAGAGCATGCTCACTACGCTCTCCCATACAGTCTATGGACAGGTGACGGGCATGGTTCACCTCTGCCCCTTCCCTACACAGTGCCCTCTGTACATATCACAGAGCATGCTCACTACGCTCTCCCATACAAGTCTATGGACAGGTGACGGCATGGTTCACCTCTGCCCCTTCCCTACACAGTGCCCTCTGTACATATCACAGAGCATGCTCACTACGCTCTCCCATACAAGTCTATGGACAGGTGACGGGCATGGTTCACCTCTGCCCCTTCCCTACACAGTTGCCCTCTGTACATATCACAGAGCATGCTCACTACGCTCTCCCATACAGAGTCTATGGACAGGTGACGGCATGGTTCACCTCTGCCCCTTCCCTACACAGTGCCCTCTGTACATATCACAGAGCATGCTCACTACGCTCTCCCATACAAGTCTATGGACAGGTGACGGGCATGGTTCACCTCTGCCCCTTCCCTACACAGTGCCCTCTGTACATATCACAGAGCATGCTCACTACGCTCTCCCACACGAGTCTATGGACAGGTGACGGGCATGGTTCACCTCTGCCCCTTCCCTACACAGTGCCCTCTGTACATATCACAGAGCATGCTCACTACGCTCTCCCACACGAGTCTATGGACAGGTGACGGGCATGGTTCACCTCTGCCCCTTCCCTACCAGTGCCCTCTGTACATATCACAGAGCATGCTCACTACGCTCTCCCATACAAGTCTATGGACAGGTGACGGGCCATGGTTCACCTCTGCCCCTTCCCTACACAGTGCCCCTCTGTACATATCACAGAGCATGCTCACTACGCTCTCCCATACAAGTCTATGGACAGGTGACGGGCATGGATTCACCTCTGCCCCTTCCCTACACAGTGCCCTCTGTACATATCACAGAGCATGCTCACTACGCTCTCCATAACAAGTCTATGGACAGGTGACGGGCATGGTTCACCTCTGCCCCTTCCCTACACAGTGCCCTCTGTACATATCACAGAGCATGCTCACTACGCTCTCCCATACAAGTCTATGGACAGGTGACGGGCATGGTTCACCTCTGCCCCTTCCCTACACAGTGCCCTCTGTACATATCACAGAGCATGCTCACTACGCTCTCCCATACAAGTCTATGGACAGGTGACAGGCATGGTTCACCTCTGCCCCTTCCCTACACAGTGCCCTCTGTACATATCACAGAGCATGCTCACTACGCTCTCCCATACAAGTCTATGGACAGGTGACAGGCATGGTTCACCTCTGCCCCTTCCCTACACAGTGCCCTCTGTACATATCACAGAGCATGCTCACTACGCTCTCCCACACGAGTCTATGGACAGGTGACGGGCATGGTTCACCTCTGCCCCTTCCCTACACAGTGCCCTCTGTACATATCACAGAGCATGCTCACTACGCTCTCCCATACAAGTCTATGGACAGGTGACAGGCATGGTTCACCTCTGCCCCTTCCCTACACAGTGCCCTCTGTACATATCACAGAGCATGCTCACTACGCTCTCCCATACAAGTCTATGGACAGGTGACAGGCATGGTTCACCTCTGCCCCTTCCCTACACAGTGCCCTCTGTACATATCACAGAGCATGCTCACTACGCTCTCCCACACGAGTCTATGGACAGGTGACGGGCATGGTTCACCTCTGCCCCTTCCCTACACAGTGCCCTCTGTACATATCACAGATCATGCTCACTACGCTCTCCCAGAAACCTGTAGATGAGGCCCATCTACCTCATCACACATGAAGGACCACCAATAGAACAGATGGGAGAAGGAAATCTTGACCTGTGTGAGGTACATTGCACCGCAGCTCAGGGGTGACAGGGGACTTACCTGGTTTGGGGGGAAGGCAGAACACATTGATATTGAGAAGTTTGGCCCACACCCTGCGGCGGATCTCCTGACTGAGAAGCCCACCCTCGCTGACTGCAGCCTCCCGCAGCATCTCCACGTCCACAGGGTCACAAGTCAGAGCTTCATGAATCTGGACAGCCTTCTGTTTACGCCAGGACAAACTCCGCTCTGCAGGGAACAACGCAAAGTCTCAGCTCCATGTATAGATCATATACATAAATATACAACCTCAGGGCTCCACCCTGTACCATAATAACCACATATAACCTCAGCGCTCCACCCAGTACCATAATAACCTCAGGGCTCCACCCTGTACCATAATAACCACATATAACCTCAGCGCTCCACCCTGTACCATAATAACCGCATATAACCTCAGCGCTCCACCCTGTACCATAATAACCGCATATAACCTCAGGGCTCCACCCTGTACCATAATAACCGCATATAACCTCAGCGCTCCTCCCTGTACCATAATAACCGCATATAACCTCAGCGCTCCACCCTGTACCATAATAACCGCATATAACCTCAGGGCTCCACCCTGTACCATAATAACCGCATATAACCTCAGCGCTCCACCCTGTACCATAATAACCACATATAACCTCAGCGCTCCACCCTGTACCATAATAACCACATATAACCTCAGGGCTCCACCCTGTACCATAATAACCACATATAACGTCAGCGCTCCTCCCTGTACCATAATAACTGCATATAACCTCAGCGCTCCACCCTGTACCATAATAACCACATATAACCTCAGCGCTCCACCCTGTACCATAATAACCACATATAACCTCAGCGCTCCACCCTGTACCATAATAACCACATATAACCTCAGCGCTCCACCCTGTACCATAATAACCACATATAACCTCAGGGCTCCACCCTGTACCATAATAACCACATATAACGTCAGCGCTCCTCCCTGTACCATAATAACCGCATATAACGTCAGCGCTCCTCCCTGTACCATAATAACCGCATATAACCTCAGCGCTCCACCCTGTACCATAATAACCGCATATAACCTCAGCGCTCCTCCCTGTACCATAATAACCGCATATAACCTCAGCGCTCCACCCTGTACCATAATAACCGCATATAACGTCAGGGCTCCACCCTGTACCATAATAACCGCATATAACGTCAGCGCTCCACCCTGTACCATAATAACCGCATATAACGTCAGCGCTCCACCCTGTACCATAATAACCGCATATAACCTCAGCGCTCCACCCTGTACCATAATAACCGCATATAACCTCAGCGCTCCACCCTGTACCATAATAACCGCATATAACCTCAGCGCTCCACCCTGTACCATAATAACCGCATATAACCTCAGCGCTCCTCCCTGTACCATAATAACCGCATATAACGTCAGGGCTCCACCCTGTACCATAATAACCGCATATAACGTCAGCGCTCCACCCTGTACCATAATAACCGCATATAACGTCAGCGCTCCACCCTGTACCATAATAACCGCATATAACCTCAGGGCTCCACCCTGTACCATAATAACCGCATATAACCTCAGGGCTCCACCCTGTACCATAATAACCGCATATAACGTCAGCGCTCCACCCTGTACCATAATAACCACATATAACCTCAGCGCTCCTCCCTGTACCATAATAACCACAGATAACCTCAGCGCTCCACCCTGTACCATAATAACCATATATAACCTCAGCGCTCCTCCCTGTACCATAATAACCACATATAACCTCAGCGCTCCACCCTGTACCATAATAACCACATATAACCTCAGCGCTCCACCCTGTACCATAATAACCGCATATAACCTCAGGGCTCCACCCTGTACCATAATAACCGCATATAACCTCAGGGCTCCACCCTGTACCATAATAACCGCATATAACCTCAGCGCTCCACCCTGTACCATAATAACCGCATATAACGTCAGCGCTCCACCCTGTACCATAATAACCACATATAACCTCAGCGCTCCACCCTGTACCATAATAACCATATATAACCTCAGCGCTCCACCCTGTACCATAATAACCACATATAACATCAGCGCTCCTCCCTGTACCATAATAACCGCATATAACCTCAGCGCTCCACCCTGTACCATAATAACCACATATAACCTCAGCGCTCCACCCTGTACCATAATAACCGCATATAACCTCAGGGCTCCACCCTGTACCATAATAACCACATATAACCTCAGCGCTCCACCCTGTACCATAATAACCGCATATAACCTCAGGGCTCCACCCTGTACCATAATAACCGCATATAACCTCAGCGCTCCACCCTGTACCATAATAACCGCATATAGCCTCAGGGCTCCACCCTGTACCATAATAACCACATATAACCTCAGCGCTCCACCCTGTACCATAATAACCACATATAACCTCAGCGCTCCACCCTGTACCATAATAACCGCATATAACCTCAGGGCTCCACCCTGTACCATAATAACCGCATATAACCTCAGCGCTCCTCCCTGTACCATAATAACCGCATATAACCTCAGCGCTCCACCCTGTACCATAATAACCACATATAACCTCAGCGCTCCACCCTGTACCATAATAACCGCATATAACCTCAGGGCTCCACCCTGTACCATAATAACCGCATATAACCTCAGCGCTCCACCCTGTACCATAATAACCGCATATAACCTCAGCGCTCCACCCTGTACCATAATAACCGCATATAACCTCAGCGCTCCACCCTGTACCATAATAACCGCATATAACGTCAGCGCTCCAACCTGTACCATAATAACCGCATATAACCTCAGCGCTCCAACCTGTACCATAATAACCGCATATAAGGTCAGCGCTCCACCCTGTACCATAATAACCACATATAACGTCAGCGCTCCTCCCTGTACCATAATAACCGCATATTAGCTCAGCGCTCCACCCTGTACCATAATAACCGCATATAACCTCAGCGCTCCACCCTGTACCATAATAACCGCATATAACCTCAGCGCTCCACCCTGTACCATAATAACCGCATATAACCTCAGGGCTCCACCCTGTACCATAATAACCACATATAACCTCAGCGCTCCACCCTGTACCATAATAACCGCATATAACCTTGTTTAAGTGATTAATTAGCTAAATGACTCCTAGTTCTAGGATCACGCTCCCTATAAATGTAGACACAGTCTACGGGCTCATGTACACGGCCATGGCCCAGCCGTGTGCAAACAGTGGGTCCACAAAATACAGGCACCGGCCATGTGCACACTGTATAATTTGAATGGGTCCACTATCCGGAAGGTGCGGAACGGAGCCACAGAACCCCCGGAAGCACTAGAGTCTCTCTCTGTGCCTCCACACCGCAAAAGAAAAAAAAATTGTGGCGCAGACTCGTATAGTGTATTACTGTAGTGCAGCGGCGGCATGAAGCGCTGCACATAGCAACCAATGACGCCGTGCGCTCCTGCTCTCAACAGGAATCACGGCCGCGTTACCACAGTCCGCTCTTGGCCGTGTGCATTCGGCCTAACCCTGATGTTGAGTATTTTGTAGATGAAGCAGGTTGATGGGAGAGGACGGCTGGTTCCACACTGGATATGCAGTGGTCGCACAGCATGAGGTTAGGATAGCTGAACCACGGCCACCTCACATGTCAGCGCAAGAGGCACAGCTGGAGGCACTCAATGAGGCGTGGAAATTGGCCAAGGCGAAGAAGGTGAACATCTACACGGACTCGAGGTATGCTTTTGGTATTGCACATGACTATGGAGCCATATGGCGGCTAGAGACTTTCTAACATCAGCAGGCCGGCCAATTACAGATAACGACTCTGTACTTGAACTTATGGACTCTCTGTTATTACCAGAGGAGGTCGCTATTAAGGTAAAGGCTCATACAAGATGTACCACGGTGGAAGCAGAAGGCAATGATCGAGCAGACAAGGCCGCCAAACAAGCTGCACTCCAGCCACTAAATGCTGACGCCACCCCGGTCAGAGCCTCGAGACCCGAGGACATTTCTGTAAGTACATTTCAAAGAATGCTCGAGCAAGCCCCTCCACAGGAAAAATAACTTTGGGCAAAACAAGGGGCCAAACCTGATGAACATGGAATTTGGAGAAAAAAGGACACAATTTGTCTACCGCACCCTCTGTACCCAGCTACGGCTCAGGAGGCCCACGGGCCACACTCGCCTATCAAAAGGTGCCATGGTAAGTGTGGTCAATGCAGGGCGGATTGCTCCAGGATTTCCTACAGCAGCCGCTCGGTTTATACAAGGATGTCTGGTCTGTGCATTGAACAATCCCGGTCAAGTGGTGAAGACTCCAAGCACCCCCCCCCCCCCCCCTCCACCTCCAGGCCACTTTACCCGTTCCAGAGACTGCAGATAGACTATATACAACTGCCTGAGGTAGGAGGATAGGGATCTGTCCTTGGGTGTGTGTTGATCTCTTTTTAGGGTGGCCGGAAGCCTTCCCAGTAGCAAAGGCAAAGAACACGGCAAAGAAGCTGGTCAGTGAGCTGGTGAGCAGGTATGGTGTCCCTGAAGTTACTGAATCAGACAGGATTATCCCCATTTGAGATTCTGTTTGGAAGCGCCCCAGGTTAGGATTGTATTCTCCATAACAGTTGGTAATGAACAATGATAGCCTAACAAGCTACATGCGGGCCTCACATGGAGGCCGGAGCACAGCCATAAACAAGTGTTTGCTTCCCTTCCAGATCCAGTAGAAGGAACACAGTCTGCAAGCCGGAGACATGTGAGGAGAGTCCTGGACCCCAGATTTGATGGTCCTTTCCAAGTCCTGTTGACTACTCATACAGCAGTAAAGGCTGAAGGAAAGCCTAACTGGATCCACGCTTCTCACTGCAAGGAAGTTCTGACGCCCGAGGATCCTCCTGCTGATGGCCGCCCTGATCCTGGGAACAACAGCCCCGTACTAACAACTGAAGGATAACTGGGACAATGCTATTCGTATGGAGCAGAAGTATTGCCCTTGTTGTGCCTTCTCATAAGTGTAAATTGTTATATCTACTTATTTTAGTTAATAATGGGTATTCATTGCCTTTAAGAGCAATGTTGATTTATATTCACTATTTTGTATGGATTTTCATGTTGGCCGAAGTCAGTCCATGGGAAGATTACTGCGCCACTCAAAGAGCTAGTGTTATTGTAACTATTATACATTTAGACAGTTAGAAGATTCACGGCACCTGCAGATTTAGAGGCTTTATGGTATTTCTTATCTGAACATGAATTCCACAGGGTGAGAATGGTCTAGATGTTCCTCAAAGTATATATTCATGTATCAAAGTTTGTCCCTCGGCTCTGAGACAAGTCCTCAAGATGTCAGAGGTGTGAAGTATTGAAACTATCAGGCATGTATGAGTTAACCCTTAATGGTATGATGCTTATTGCTTATACAACAGTGCAACCTAGATATGAGCAGTTAATACTACACCAGTAGCAAAAGTGCATTCTGGGTAAAGTTATGATGTCACGTTCCTTATCAATGCACACGTCTATCCAACGTGTTTCGTCCTTAGTGGTTTGCCTACTCCTCTAGTGTTGGGGCTACCCTGGCTCACTAAACATAACCCCACCATTGATTGGCAAGCGAGGCAAATAAATGGTTGGAGTGACTTTTGCAGAGAGAATTGCCTCACGACATCTGTTTCTGAGGTTGCTACTAAGACTGTACCACCTTTTCTCTCTGAATTTTCGGATGTCTTCTCTGAGAGTGGAGTTCAGGATTTGCCCCCGCACAGGGAGTACGATTGCCCTATTAATCTCATCCCAGGCGCCAAACTGCCTAAATCTCGTTTATACAATCTCTCCCAACCTGAAAGGGTCGCTATGCGTGCTTATATCTCTGAGAGTCTGAGAAAAGGACACATACGACCCTCGAAGTCACCTGTTGCCGCTGGTTTTTTTCTTTGTTAAGAAAAAAGATGGTTCTTTAAGACCTTGTCTGGATTTCAGGGAGCTGAACAGTATCACAATTCGTGACCCTTATCCGCTTCCTCTGATCCCGGACCTGTTTAACCAGGTTGTTGGGGCTAAAGTTTTTTCCAAGTTGGATCTAAGAGGGGCATACAACCTGGTCAGGGTCAGAGAAGGGGACGAATGGAAGACGGCCTTCAATACCCCTGAGGGCCATTTTGAGAATTTGGTTATGCCTTTTGGTTTGATGAATGCTCCAGCCGTTTTTCAGCATTTCGTGAACAGCATTTTTTATCATTTGATGGGAAAATTTGTATTAGTGTATTTGGATGACATTTAGATTTTTTCTCCTGATTTCAAGACTCATAAGGAACATTTACGTCAGGTCTTGCTCATCCTGCGGGAGAATAAATTATATGCGAAACTGGAAAAATGTGTGTTTGCGGTTCCAGAAATTCAATTTCTGGGGTTTCTTCTCTCCGCTTCTGGTTTTCGCATGGACCCCGAGAAGGTCCGCGCTGTGCTTGAGTGGGAGCTTCCTGAGAATCAGAAGGCGCTGATGTGTTTTTTGGGCTTTGCCAATTATTACAGGAAGTTTATTTTGAATTATTCCTCTATTGTTAAACCACTCACTGATATGACCAGAAAGGGGGTAGATTTTTCTTCCTGGTCGGTAGAGGCGCGTAAGGCCTTTTCTAATATAATGGAGAGTTTTGCTTCCGCTCCCATCTTGGTACAACCTGATATTTCTCTGCCCTTCATAGTTGAGGTTGATGCTTCTGAGGTGGGTGTGGGGGCGGTCTTGTCTCAGGGTTCCTCTCCTGCCAATTGGCGACCGTGTGCCTTTTTCTCGAAGAAACTCTCCTCCGCAGAGAGAAATTACGATGTGGGAGATAGAGAGTTGTTGGCCATCAAATTAGCTTTTGAGGAATGGCGCCATTGGCTAGAGGGAGCCAGACACCCTATTACCGTGTTTACTGACCATAAGAATCTGGCCTACTTGGAGTCAGCCAAGCGTCTGAACCCGAGACAGGACAGATGGTCTTTGTTCTTTTCAAGGTTTAATTTTGTTGTCACGTTCCGCCCTGGGGTTAAGAATGTGAAGGCAGATGCCCTGTCACGTTGTTTTCCGGGAGGCGGGAATTTTGAAGACCCGGGTCCCATTTTGGCTGAAGGTGTGGTGGTCTCTGCTCCCTATCCTGAATTGGAGGCAGAGGTGCAGGTAGCCCAGTCAGAGGCTCCTGATCTTTGCCCTCCTGGGAGGTTGTTTGTGCCTCTCACTTTATGACAAAAGATTTTTAAGGAACACCACGATACGGTCCTTGCTGGGCACCCGGGGGCAAGAGCCACAGTGGATCTCATCGCTCGGAGATTCTGGTGGCCTGCGCTTCGTAAGTCGGTTGAGGGTTTTGTGGCAGCCTGCGAGACTTGCGCTCGTGCCAAAGACCCTCATTCACGGCCATCAGGTCCTCTCCTTCCCTTACCCATTCCTTCCCGTCCTTGGACACATCTGTCCATGGACTTCATAACGGACCTGCCTCGTTCCTCGGGGAAGACTGTGATTCTGGTCTGTGGTGGACCGTTTTAGCAAAATGGTGCATTTCATCCCTTTTCCTGCTTTGCCCAATGCTAAGACGCTGGCGCAGGCATTTATTGATCACATTGTCAAATTGCACGGTATTCCTTCAGACATAGTCTCTGATAGGGGCACGCAGTTTGTTTCCAGATTCTGGAAGGCTTTCTGTTCTCGCTTGGGGGTTCGGTTGTCATTCTCTTCTGCTTTGCACCCGCAGTCGAATGGCCAGACAGAGCGCGTCAATCAGAATCTGGAGACATATCTGCGCTGTTTTGTGGCGGAGAATCAAGAGGATTGGTGTTCTTTTTTGTCCCTTGCTGAGTTTGCTTTAAATAACCGTCGTCAGGAGTCCTCTGATAAGTCACCATTTTTTGGTGCATATGGGTTTCATCCGCAGTTTGGGACTTTCTCGGGAGAGGGGTCTTCTGCTTTACCTGATGAGGACAGATTCTCCTCGTCTTTGTCATCTATTTGGCAAAAGATTCAGGATAATCTAAAGAGCATGAGTGAGAGATATAAGCGTGTGGCAGATAAGAGACGTGTGCTTGGTCCGGACCTGAATGTTGGTGATCTGGTGTGGTTGTCTACCAAGAATATCAAATTGAAGGTTCCCTCCTGGAAGTTGGGTCCTAGGTTTATTGGGCCTTACAAAATCTTGTCCATCATCAATCCCGTTGCCTTCCGTCTTGATCTTCCTTTAGACTTGGAAGATCCATAATGTTTTTCATAAGTCCCTATTAAAACCTTATGTTCAACCCATTGTACCCTCGCCTTTGCCTCCTCCTCCGATTATGGTTGATGGGAATCTTGAATTTCAGGTCTCTAGGATTGTGGATTCTCGTGTTGTCCGCGGTTCTCTCCAGTACCTCGTTTACTGGGAGGGTTATGGTCCTGAGGAGAGGATGTGGGTCCCAGTGACGGACATTAAGGCCACTCGTCTCATCAGGGCTTTCCATAGGTCCCATCCTGAGAAGGTGGGCTCTGAGTGTCCGGAGTCCACTCGTAGAAGGAGGGGTACTGTCACAACCAGACAGCTGAGAAGCTCTGACAGACGTTCTTCAGAACCTCCTGCTTGAGGTTCTTTTGTTTTGTCATCTCGTTCCCCTCTCTCAGCTGTCATCTAGTTGCACTGATTGCATCCCTTTAAATCCCCTCCCAGACTGCATCACTTTGCGGTTTATACTACTTCCTGGATTGGAGTGGTCTGCTCGAGGCTTCAGTAGCTGCTTGTTCAGATAAGTCTTTTCATGTATTGTGTTTCCTTGCTGGCTTGATTCTAGGTGACCCTGACTCCCTCCGTATTTAGAGCAGGGAGCCGGTGGTCGTGTCCCCTCACTATTATAGGGTTTTCAGGTGTCACCCAGTCTAGGTACGTGGACATACAATCGTCTACCTTCAAGACCCTTGTATGTGCTTAGCAGTCAGGGAGAGCTCTTAGGGATTTATAGGGGTCACCTACATGCTCCTTAGTTTGGGATCAAGCCAGTCGGATGTTTATTCATAACTTCCAGCTATCTGCAACATCATCCGTGACAAGATCCCACTGTATAATCTACAACTATATAACCGCTATGAGGGACATAAATACCGCTATATAATGTACACCTATGTCAATATAAAATCGCCCTGCAGAGTATTAGGAGCGCTCTCAGGCTCCAGAGATGTCCGGGTAAGAGGTAGGTCCAGACGCTCCTCTCAGGTGGGTCACACAGGACGGTGTTCTTGATGGTCGTCCGTAAAGACTCGGTATCTTCCTGTTCACAAACGGCACGGAAAAGCCATAGAGACAATGAGGGAAATATCTGGAGGTCAGGAGGTGACCGGAGGGGGGGGGGGGGGGGGGAAGGGGGGGTCTCTGCACCACCCCCGGAGGTGACCGGGGGTCTCTGCACCACCACCGGAGGTGACCGGGGGTCTCTGCACCACCACCGGAGGTGACCGGGGGTCTCTGCACCACCACCGGAGGTGACCGGGGGTCCCTGCACCACCACCGGAGGTGACCGGGGGTCCCTGCACCACCACCGGAGGTCTCTGCACCATCACTGGAGGTGACCGGGGGTCTCTGCACCATCACTGGAGGTGACCGGGGGTCTCTGCACCATCACTGGAGGTGACCGGGGGTCTCTGCACCATCACTGGAGGTGACCGGGGGTCTCTGCACCATCACTGGAGGTGACCGGGGGTCTCTGCACCATCACCGGAGGTGACCGGGGGTCTCTGCACCACCACCGGAGGTGACCGGGGGTCTCTGCACCATCACCGGAGGTGACCGGGGGTCTCTGTACCATCACCGGAGGTGACCGGGGGTCTCTGTACCATCACCGGAGGTGACCGGGGGTCTCTGTACCATCACCGGAGGTGACCGGGGGTCTCTGTACCATCACCGGAGGTGACCGGGGGTCTCTGCACCACCACCGGAGGTGACCGGGGGTCTCTGCACCACCAACGGAGGTGACCGGGGGTCTCTGCACCACCACCGGAGGTGACCGGGGGTCTCTGCACCACCACCGGAGGTGACCGGGGGGGTCTCTGTAGGACGCCCCGACCCCCGTCCTGTGCACACTGCTTCCTGTGGCCCCCCGGGGTCTGCGCCTCCAGCTACCGCACTGCTCTCCTGTCACTGCCCTGAGGCTGTGTGTGAACAGCGACCTACGCTCCGCACGCCTCACCCTCTTCCTCAGCTCCCCGACCGCTGCCCTCGTCTCTGACCGGTCCTCACCTCCAGCACCGCCGCCTCCCGGAACATTTCTCCGACGCTTGGTCTTTCCCGCACCGACGCCCGTCATCCTGCAACATCTGGAAGCAATCCCACACGGCCAACAACTTCCGCCCGAACCTGTCAGCCAATCCGCACTGTCTACGTCAGTCAAACCCCACCCCTCCACGGTCGTCACGCTGCACATGGCTACGATGACGTCATGGCCGTAGCTCTCGACAAGCTAGGTTAGAATTGCGCCAGTTGATTGGATACTTGGCGTAATGGGCGTGCCTTGCTCAAGAGGCGGGGTTGTCTCTTAGAAAGGAAAGCGGGAAGTGTTTTGTGGGCGTGGCTATAAGTTATTGCGGAACGTTCTCCTGTCGATGAAAAAGTTTGGCCTTGTTGGAGGCGGGGCTTGGACTGAGCCTCCTATTTGTGATTGGTGAGGGGGCGTGGTTCTGAGCAGGAGCCCATGGGATTGGAGGAATAGCTCACTGGGCGGAGACTTTGTGTGACCGGACCCGACAGCCTGAGGGTGGGAAAGTGAGTGACCCGCGGGTGAGACTGACGTGAGCCCGGTCTGATGGCGGAGTCTGGCGGAGGAGTGACCCGGCGGAAGAATCCGGTGCAGAGGCTGAAGAGTGCGAGCCACAGCCCCGGAGAACCGGAGGAGGCCGCCCGAGGAGAGGCGGGGCTAAGGTGCGGACACCCCAAAGTGTGACCCGTCTGAGTCTGCGCCCCCGACCTGAGGGGCCACTGACACCCCCGACCTGAGGGGCCACTGACACCCCCGACCTGAGGGGCCACTGACACCCCCGACCTGAGGGGCCACTGACACCCCCGACCTGAGGGGCCACTGACACCCCCGACCTGAGGGGCCACCGACACCCCCCCCCTCCCCGACCTGAGGGGCCCACTGACACCCCCCCCCGACCTGAGGGGCCCACACCGACACCCCGACCCCCGACCTGAGGGGCCCACACCGACAACCCCCCCCCCCCCCCGACCTGAGGCGCCCACCGACACCCCCCCCCCCGACCTGAGGCGCCACCACCGACAACCCCGACCTGAGGGGCCACCGACACCCCCCCGCCCCGACCTGAGGGGCCCACCGACACCCCCTCCGACCTGAGGGGCCCACACCGACACCCCCGACCCCCGACCTGAGGGGCCCACACCGACAACCCCCCCCCCCCCGACCTGAGGGGCCCACACCGACCCCCCCCCCCGACCTGAGTGGCCCACCGACAACCCCCCTACCTGAGGGGCCCCGACAGCCCCGAACATCACCCCGCCGAGCCCCCCTGAGTCTGACAGCCTCTCGTTTCCTGACAATCCTGTGCTCGGCGACACCTCAGACCTGGGGAGACCCTTTCGAGCACCTAACATGTCCTAATATGTATCCCCGAGACATGACAGCACCCGTCACTCCCATCATTCCTGGCCCTAAGAGCTCACAGTCTTTTTTCCTGTCGTGCACAATGTATCACTCCCATCATCCATATCTCCATTTTTCACACAGATGTCACAAGCTGCAGGATTCTCTTCTGAGCTCGGCCAGTGGCTACAGAAATTACCGGGGGGTCCTGAACTGGTGTGTCATCATGCTGGTGAGTGCTTGCCCCAGTACAGTGCAACCCCGGGGGTCTCTGTACCATCACCAGGGGCCAGGAGGTGACCGGGGGGGTCTCTGTACCATCACCAGGGGCCAGGAGGTGACCGGGGGTCTCTATACCATCACTGGAGGTCAGGAGGTGACTGGGGGTCTCTATACCATCACTGGAGGTCAGGAGGTGACTGGGGGTCTCTGTACCATCACTGGAGGTCAGGAGGTGACCGGGGGTCTCTGTACCATCACTGGAGGTCAGGAGGTGACCGGGGGTCTCTGTACCATCACTGGAGGTCAGGAGGTGACCGGGGGTCTCTGTACCATCACTGGAGGTCAGGAGGTGACCGGGGGTCTCTGTACCATCACTGGAGGTCAGGAGGTGACCGGGGGTCTCTGTACCATCACTGGAGGTCAGGAGGTGCCCTGAGTGAGGGGGGGGGGGCCCGAAGCCCTGTGCCCCGAGTGAGGGGGGGGGGCCGAAGCCCTGTGCCCCGAGTGAGGGGGGGGGGGCGAAGCCCGGTGCCCCGAGTGAGGGGGGGGGGCCGAAGCCCTGTGCCCCGAGTGAGGGGGGGGGGGCGAAGCCCTGTGCCCCGAGTGAGGGGGGGGGGGGCCGAAGCCCTGTGCCCCGAGTGAGGGGGGGGGGGGCCGAAGCCCTGTGCCCCGAGTGAGGGGGGGGGGGCCGAAGCCCTGTGCGCCGAGTGAGGGGGGGGGGGCCGAAGCCCTGTGCCCCGAGTGAGGGGGGGGGGGGGCCGAAGCCCTGTTCCCAGAGTGAGGGGGGGGGGGGCGAAGCCCTGTTCCCCGAGTGAGGGGGGGGGGGGGCGAAGCCCTGTTCCCCGAGTGAGGGGGGGGGGGGGGGCGAAGCCCTGTTCCCCGAGTGAGGGGGGGGGGCGAAGCCCTGTTCCCCGAGTGAGGGGGGGGGGGGCGAAGCCCTGTTCCCCGAGTGAGGGGGGGGGGCGAAGCCCTGTTCCCCGAGTGAGGGGGGGGGCGAAGCCCTGTTCCCCGAGTGAGGGGGGGGGGGGCGAAGCCCTGTTCCCCGAGTGAGGGGGGGGGGGGGCGAAGCCCTGTTCCCCGAGTGAGGGGGGGGGGGGGGCGAAGCCCTGTTCCCCGAGTGAGGGGGGGGGGGGCGAAGCCCTGTTCCCCGAGTGAGGGGGGGGGGGGGGGGCGAAGCCCTGTTCCCCGAGTGAGGGGGGGGGGGGGCGAAGCCCTGTTCCCCGAGTGAGGGGGGGGGGGGCGAAGCCCTGTTCCCCGAGTGAGGGGGGGGGGGGGCGAAGCCCTGTTCCCCGAGTGAGGGGGGGGGGGGGGCGAAGCCCTGTGCCCCGAGTGAGGGGGGGGGGGCGAAGCCCTGTGCCCCGAGTGAGGGGGGGGGGGGCGAAGCCCTGTGCCCGAGTGAGGGGGGGGGGGGGGCGAAGCCCTGTGCCCCGAGTGAGGGGGGGGGGGGGGCGAAGCCCTGTGCCCCGAGTGAGGGGGGGGGGGGGGCGAAGCCCTGTGCCCCGAGTGAGGGGGGGGGGCGAAGCCCTGTGCCCCGAGGGGGGGGGGGCGAAGCCTGTGCCCCGAGGGGGGGGGGCGAAGCCCTGTGCCCGAGGGGGGGGGCGAAGCCCTGTGCCCCGAGGGGGGGGGGGGAAGCCCTGTGCCCCGAGGGGGGGGGGGGCGAAGCCCTGTGCCCCGAGTGAGGGGGGGGGGCGCGAAGCCCTGTGCCCCGAGTGAGGGGGGGGGGCGCGAAGCCCTGTGCCCCGAGTGAGGGGGGGGGGGGCGGGCGAAGACTTGTGCCCCGAGTGAGGGGGGGCGAAGACTTGTGCCCCGAGTGAGGGGGGGCGAAGACTTGTGCCCCGAGTGAGGGGGGGGGGCGAAGCCCTGTGCCCCGAGTGAAGCCTGAATCCAGGGCTGTAATGAGCGGCGCCCGGTGACAAGCGGCGCCGGCGCCTCCGTTATCTCTTACAGCTGATAACAATAAGACACAAAAGACGAGGATTAAAAGGTCAAGAGAAGAATACTCCCCGTGGAGGGAATCGGAGCGGATATTGTCATTAACCCCTGAGTGTCCAGGTCGGTCTTCCTTGCTCGCGCTCACTCGCCTGTCGGGGAAGGATTGCTGGCGGCGTGTTTTTCTTTTTCAGTGTTTTTTATTATTTTGGGTTGTGCAAAGGAAAAAGCGGAGGCGCCGTCCTCGTGCAGCCCCCCAACCGGGGAGAAAATAGGACCTCCGGACGAGGTGACGGCACAGCACTGACGAGGCCGATGTTCATAGGAGAAAACGGGGTCTGAAGACGCTGACGACTAACATGAACCACTGCGTCCGTGCGCCACGCCTGAAGGACGCCCTTCCAAACGCCTCGCCCCTACTGCTCTGCTTCCTCTTCTGTCCTCACTCCTTGCTCGTCGGTGCCTCCGCAGCCCTGTCTTCTCAATGCTACTTTCATAATTTTGGGTTGTGACATCCTTCACCTCTCAGAGTATTGGGGGCAATTAGGAGTGGATTGGTGTCCCCTGCACCAGCCTGCTCTGTATGAGCAAGGCTTCTGAAGGACCGTCTCCTGATATCTAGAAAGGGCCTACTATCAGTCAGAGTCAGGAGGTCAGAGTCCGCCGTTATCAGCCCCATCACATCAGGGTGATTGCGCTGTCCGGAGTTCAGAGCAGGATGATAAACCACCTGGCTGCCTGGGAGAGCATGGGGGTAGTAGTCCAGGGGGAGGGGCATGTGCCAGAGCCTAAGCTGTCGGTGCAGGAGTCGGGGCCCTCGGTGTGTGCAGGGGCAGATGATGGGACTGGTAGTGACTGGCTGTGGGGTACAGGGGCAGATGATGGGACTGGTAGTGACTGGCTGTGGGGTAAAAGGTTAGATGATGGGACTGGTAGTGGCTGGCTGTGGGGTACAGGGGCAGATGATGGGACTGGTAGTGGCTGGCTGTGGGGTGCAGGGGCAGATGATGGGACTGGTAGTGGCTGGCTGTGGGGTGCAGGGGCAGATGATGGGACTGGTAGTGGCTGGCTGTGGGGTGCAGGGGCAGATGATGGGACTGGTAGTGGATGGCTGTGGGGTGCAGGAGTCGGGGCCCCCGGTGTGCGCAGGGGCAGATGATGGGACTGGTAGTGGCTGACTGTGGGGTGCAGGAGTCGGGGCCCCCGATGTGTGCAGGGGCAGATGATGGGACTGGTAGTGGCTGGCTGTGGGGTGCAGGGGCAGATGATGGGACTGGTAGTGGCTGGCTGTGGGGTGCAGGGGCAGATGATGGGACTGGTAGTGGCTGGCTGTGGGGTGCAGGGGCAGATGATGGGACTGGTAGTGGCTGGCTGTGGGGTGCGGGGGCAGATGATGGGACTGGTAGTGGCTGGCTGTGGGGTGCGGGGGCAGATGATGGGACTGGTAGTGGCTGGCTGTGGGGTGCGGGGGCAGATGATGGGACTGGTAGTGGCTAGCTGTGGGGTGCGGGGGCAGATGATGGGACTGGTAGTGGCTAGCTGTGGGGTGCGGGGGCAGATGATGGGACTGGTAGTGGCTAGCTGTGTGGTGCGGGGGCAGATGATGGGACTGGTAGTGGCTGGCTGTGGGGTGCGGGGGCAGATGATGGGACTGGTAGTGGCTGGCTGTGGGGTGCGGGGGCAGATGATGGGACTGGTAGTGGCTGGCTGTGGGGTGCGGGGGCAGATGATGGGACTGGTAGTGGCTGGCTGTGGGGTGCGGGGGCAGATGATGGGACTGGTAGTGGCTGGCTGTGGGGTGCGGGGGCAGATGATGGGACTGGTAGTGGCTGGCTGTGGGGTGCGGGGGCAGATGATGGGACTGGTAGTGGCTGGCTGTAGGGTGCAGGAGTCGGGGCCCCCGGTGTGTGCAGGGGCAGATGATGGGACTGGTAGTAGCTGGCTGTGGGGTGCCGGGGCAGATGATGGGACTGGTAGTGGCTGGCTGTGGGGTGCCGGGGCAGATGATGGGACTGGTAGTAGCTGGCTGTGGGGTGCGGGGGCAGATGATGGGACTGGTAGTGGCTGGCTGTAGGGTGCAGGAGTCGGGGCCCCCGGTGTGTGCAGGGGCAGATTATGGGACTGGTAGTGGCTGGCTGTGGGGTGCAGTGGCAGATGATGGGACTGGTAGTGGCTGGCTGTGGGGTGCAGGGGCAGATGATGGGACTGGTAGTGGCTGGCTGTGGGGTGCAGGAGTCGGGGCCCCCGCTGTGTGCAGGGGCAGATGATGGGACTGGTAGTAGCTGGCTGTGGGGTGCCGGGGCAGATGATGTTACTGGTAGTGGCTGGCTGTGGGGTGCAGGGGCAGATGATGGGACTGGTAGTGGCTGGCTGTGGGGTGCAGGGGCAGATGATGGGACTGGTTGTGGCTGGCTGTGGGGTGCAGGGGCAGATGATGGGACTGGTTGTGGCTGGCTGTGGGGTGCAGGGGCAGATGATGGGACTGGTTGTGGCTGGCTGTGGGGTGCAGGGGCAGATGATGGGACTGGTTGTGGCTGGCTGTGGGGTGCAGGGGCAGATGATGGGACTGGTTGTGGCTGGCTGTGGGGTGCAGGGGCAGATGATGGGACTGGTAGTGGCTGGCTGTGGGGTGCAGGGGCAGATGATGGGACTGGTAGTGGCTGGCTGTGGGGTGCGGGGGCAGATGATGGGACTGGTAGTGGCTGGCTGTGGGGTGCGGGGGCAGATGATGGGACTGGTAGTGGCTGGCTGTGGGGTGCAGGGGCAGATGATGGGACTGGTAGTGGCTGGCTGTAGGGTGCAGGAGTCGGGGCCCCCGGTGTGTGCAGGGGCAGATGATGGGACTGGTAGTAGCTGGCTGTGGGGTGCCGGGGCAGATGATGGGACTGGTAGTGG
Organism: Bufo gargarizans; assembly: GCF_014858855.1. NCBI lineage: Eukaryota > Metazoa > Chordata > Amphibia > Anura > Bufonidae > Bufo > Bufo gargarizans. Next base: position 3,437,674 of record NC_058084.1, read on the forward strand.
CTGGCTGTGGGGTGCAGGGGCAGATGATGGGACTGGTAGTGGCTGGCTGTGGGGTGCAGGGGCAGATGATGGGACTGGTAGTGACTGGCTGTGGGGTGCAGGGGCAGATGATGGGACTGGTAGTGGCTGGCTGTGGGGTGCAGGGGCAGATGGGACTGGTAGTGGCTGGCTGTGGGGTGCAGGGGCAGATGATGGGACTGGTAGTGACTGGCTGTGGGGTGCAGGGGCAGATGATGGGACTGGTAGTGGCTGGCTGTGGGGTGCGGGGGCAGATGATGGGACTGGTAGTGGCTGGCTGTGGGGTGCGGGGGCAGATGATGGGACTGGTAGTGGCTGGCTGTGGGGTGCGGGGGCAGATGATGGGACTGGTAGTGGCTGGCTGTGGGGGGCAGATGATGGGACTGGTAGTGGCTGGCTGTGGGGTGCGGGGGCAGATGATGGGACTGGTAGTGACTGGCTGTGGGGTGCGGGGGCAGATGATGGGACTGGTAGTGGCTGGCTGTGGGGTGCGGGGGCAGATGATGGGACTGGTAGTGGCTGGCTGTGGGATGCAGGGGCAGATGATGGGACTGGTAGTGGCTGGCTGTGGGATGCAGGGGCAGATGATGGGACTGGTAGTGGCTGGCTGTGGGGTGCAGGGGCAGATGATGGGACTGGTAGTGGCTGGCTGTGGGGTGCGGGGGCAGATGATGGGACTGGTAGTGGCTGGCTGTGGGGTGCGGGGGCAGATGATGGGACTGGTAGTGGCTGGCTGTGGGGTGCGGGGGCAGATGATGGGACTGGTAGTGGCTGGCTGTGGGGTGCCGGGGCAGATGATGGGACTGGTAGTGGCTGGCTGTGGGGTGCCGGGGCAGATGATGGGACTGGTAGTGGCTGGCTGTGGGGTGCCGGGGCAGATGATGGGACTGGTAGTGGCTGGCTGTGGGGTGCGGGGGCAGATGATGGGACTGGTAGTGGCTGGCTGTGGGGTGCGGGGGCAGATGATGGGACTGGTAGTGGCTGGCTGTGGGGTGCGGGGGCAGATGATGGGACTGGTAGTGACTCCAGGTGACGGTAAGGATCTCCCTTGTGCAATGCGAGTGCGCAGAACGTGTGCAGAGAGGCCTCGGGGTCACTCCCGCCTCGCCTGCTGTCATCTTCTACACTAAGGAAACCGTCTTTCATCATAAAAGGGCGTGGAAAGTTTTGCAATAAGTATTATATATTTATTTTTGTTGCTGTGTCCTCAACAGTCTTGGGGACTTTCACACCTGCGACAGAGGAATCCGTCTGGCAGATCCGGATCCGTCAAAACGTCTGCCGACTGATGATCCTGATCCGTCTGACAAATGCATTGAAATGCCGGATCCGTCTCTCCAGTGTCATCCGGAAAAACGGATCCGGCATTTATTTTTTCACATTTTTTTTTTCGCTCTGCGCAGACCAGAAGGACGGGTCCGGCTCTAGTACATTCCTATGGTAAAAAATGCCGGATCCGTCATTCTGGCATGTGTTCTGGAATTTTGGACGGAGGCAGAACTGCGGCATGCTGCGGTATTTTCTCCGTCCAAAAACCGTACAGTGACGGAACTGAAGACGTCCTGATGCATCCTGAACGGATCGCTCTCCAATCAGAATGCATGGGGTTAAAACTGATCGGTTCTTTTCCAGTATTGAGCCCCGAGGACGGAACTCAGCGCCGGAAAAGAATAACGCAAGTGTGAACGTAGCCTTACACAGCTATGCGTCGCCGTGGTTACAGCCTGTAAGCCCTGTGTAGTCTGCCCCTGCAGCAGGTCATGTGACTTGTGCCGGCTGTGGAGACTTTTGTAGTCATGTGACTTGTGCCGGGTGTGGATACTTTTGCAGTCATGTGACTTGTGCCGGGTGTGGATACTTTTGCAGTCCTGTGACTTGTGCCGGGTGTGGATACTTTTGCAGTCCTGTGACTTGTGCCGGGTGTGGATACTTTTGTAGTCATGTGACTTGTGCCGGCTGTGGAGACTTTTGCAGTCATGTGACTTGTGCTGTGTGTGGAGACTTTTGCAGTCATGTGACGTGTGCTGGGTGTGGGTACTTTTGTAGTCATGTGACTTGTGCTGGGTGTGGATACTTTTGCAGTCCTGTGACTTGTGTCGGGTGTGGATACTTTTGCAGTCATGTGACTTGTGCCGGCTGTGGATACTTTTGCATTCATGTGGCTTGTGCCGGCTGTGGATACTTTTGCAGTCATGTGACTTGTCGGGTGTGGATACTTTTGCAGTCATGTGACTTGTGCCGGCTGTGGATACTTTTGCATTCATGTGGCTTGTGCCGGCTGTGGATACTTTTGCAGTCCTGTGACTTGTGTCGGGTGCGGATACTTTTGTAGTCATGTGACTTGTGCCGGCTGTGGATACTTTTGCAGTCATGTGACTTGTGCTGGGTGTGGATACTTTTGCAGTCATGTGACTTGTGGAGGGTGTGGATACTTTTGTAGTCCTGTGACTTGTGCTGGGTGTGGATACTATTGCAGTCATGTGACTTGTGCTGGGTGTGGATACTATTGCAGTCATGTGACTTGTGGAGGGTGTGGATACTTTTGTAGTCCTGTGACTTGTGGAGGGTGTGGATACTTTTGTAGTCCTGTGACTTGTGGAGGGTGTGGATACTTTTGTAGTCCTGTGACTTGTGCTGGGTGTGGATACTTTTGTAGTCCTGTGACTTGTGGAGGGTGTGGATACTTTTGTAGTCCTGTGACTTGTGGAGGGTGTGGATACTTTTGTAGTCCTGTGACTTGTGCTGGGTGTGGATACTTTTGTAGTCATGTGACTTGTGGAGGGTGTGGATACTTTTGTAGTCCTGTGACTTGTGCTGGGTGTGGATACTTTTGTAGTCATGTGACTTGTGGAGGGTGTGGATACTTTTGCAGTCATGTGACTTGTGCTGGGTGTGGATACTTTTGTAGTCATGTGACTTGTGGAGGGTGTGGATACTTTTGCAGTCATGTGACTTGTGGAGGGTGTGGATACTTTGTGATGCTTTGGCTGCTCCTCACTCAGGTTCTGTTCTTATCTTTCAGGTTTTGGGGAACGCGCGCCTTTTTCTGGAGAACCTCATTAAGTAAGTGTTAAAGAACCGGGGATGATGGGAAGGATATTAGGGGCCCATTACAGAGCCTGAAGAGCGCCGCATCGGCCGCTACAATGTAACTGATTAGTAGGAGACTCGATACATTGTATCACAGGTGTGGCGCCCGCTGGATCGGCCGCTACAATGTATCAGAGAGGTGGAGAGCGGACTGTACCAGTCACCCAGCCTCACACCTGAGCCGCTCCTACGGGGGGGGGGTACAAAACCAATAATCCAGAGGCTCTGAGCGGCGGTGCGCGCCAGGCCTGTCAGTGCAGCTACAGTAAGGACCGCCCCCGAGGCTCTGAGCAGCGGTGCGTGCCAGGCCTGTCAGTGCAGCTACAGTAAGGACCGCCCCTGAGGCTCTGAGCAGCTGTGCGTGCCAGGCCTGTCAGTGCAGCTACAGTAAGGACCGCCCCAGAGGCTGAGCGGCGGTGCGTGCCAGGCCTGTCAGTGCAGCTACAGTAAGGACCGCCCCCGAGGCTCTGAGCGGCGGTGCGTGCCAGGCCTGTCAGTGCAGCTACAGTAAGGACCGCCCCCGAGGCTCTGAGCGGCGGTGCGTGCCAGGCCTGTCAGTGCAGCTACAGTAAGGACCGCCCCCGAGGCTCTGAGCGGCGGTGCGTGCCAGGCCTGTCAGTGCAGCTACAGTAAGGACCGCCCCCGAGGCTCTGAGCGGCGGTGCGTGCCAGGCCTGTCAGTGCAGCTACAGTAAGGACCGCCCCTGAGGCTCTGAGCGGCGGTGCGTGCCAGGCCTGTCAGTGCAGCTACAGTAAGGACCGCCCCTGAGGCTCTGAGCGGCGGTGCGCGCCAGGCCTGTCAGTGCAGCTACAGTAAGGACCGCCCCCGAGGCTCTGAGCGGCGGTGCGTGCCAGGCCTGTCAGTGGAGCTACAGTAAGGACCGCCCCCGAGGCTCTGAGCGGCGGTGCGTGCCAGGCCTGTCAGTGCAGCTACAGTAAGGACCGCCCCCGAGGCTCTGAGCGGCGGTGCGTGCCAGGCCTGTCAGTGCAGCTACAGTAAGGACCGCCCCTGAGGCTCTGAGCGGCGGTGCGTGCCAGGCCTGTCAGTGCAGCTACAGTAAGGACCGCCCCTGAGGCTCTGAGCGGCGGTGCGCGCCAGGCCTGTCAGTGCAGCTACAGTAAGGACCGCCCCCGAGGCTCTGAGCGGCGGTGCGTGCCAGGCCTGTCAGTGGAGCTACAGTAAGGACCGCCCCCGAGGCTCTGAGCGGCGGTGCGTGCCAGGCCTGTCAGTGCAGCTACAGTAAGGACCGCCCCCGAGGCTCTGAGCGGCGGTGCGTGCCAGGCCTGTCAGTGCAGCTACAGTAAGGACCACCCCTGAGGCTCTGAGCAACGGTGCGTGCCAGGCCTGTCAGTGCAGCTACAGTAAGGACCGCCCCTGAGGCTCTGAGCAGCGGTGCGCGCCAGGCCTCAGTGCAGCTACAGTAAGGACCGCCCCCGAGGCTCTGAGCGGCGGTGCGCGCCAGGCATGTCAGTGCAGCTACAGTAAGGACCGCCCCCGAGGTGTCACCACCAATTCCTATAGGGAACTGCCTGCTGCCGGCATAGTGGGTCAGGACTGGACAGTGTGGCATACATTGGGTACCAGTGGGTCAAGGGCGGGTTCTGCTCCAGTGTTACCATGGTGACGCGGAATAGAATCCCACATCCTTGAGAAATGGTCAGACGGGTGGCCCAGCAGGTGGTTGTAGAGACCACCACACATGGCGGTAAACCAGGGCAGGCATATGGGGGTTGTCTCGCTCCAAGCCGTGTCAGGGGAGGCAGAGGTGGTGTGCGCTCTCCATGCCGCCACCTGCACTCCGCACCACCCAGGTCATGTGATCAGTCGGATTGGGCGGTGGGGTGTTGACGTGCCCATTCTCTCCTCAGGTATGGGATATTGGTGGATCCCATCCAGGTGGTGTCGCTCTTCCTCAAGGACCCCTACAGCTGGCCCTCCCCCTGCCTGGTACTGGGTGAGTACATACATGCTGACCGTTTCCCTCCTGCTGATACTTTCTCCTTTCTGAAGTGTCTGAATGTTTTCCTCTCTCGTAGCTTCGCACGTCTTCATTTTGGGGTCCCTGCACTTGGAGCGGCGCATGGCATCAGTAAGTTAAGTGCTATAACATGGGGGGCAATGGTGGCACCCATTACTACAGGAGTGGGGCGGTGCCCGGATCCTCCAGATTTGGGCTGGGGGAGGGGCTTGTTTGGTTGGCGCAGGCTGCTCTCATTGTGTGTCTCCGGCAGGGAAGTTTTTCTGAGCGCATCGGGTTGTTCCTGTACGTCCTCATCCTCCCCAGCATCCTGTGCTTCCCCGTGCTGGTGGTCTTCACCGTGCCCTCCCTCAGCCTAGGTAAGTACCCACTGCCCCATCCCCGGTGACTGTGTATAGGGGGGGGGGGGGGGATCCTCGGTGGTTGTGTAGAGAGTAGACCCCAGTGATTGTATTGTGGGTGGTCCTGTATTTATGGTTGCTTTTGGGTTTGTACACCCATTTATTTCCGTGTTCTCCTCTCCCTGCAGTGGGTGCTGTGTTCTCTCTCATGGTTTACACCATCCTCTTCCTCAAGCTGTACTCCTACAAAGATGTGAACCGATGGTGCCGGGAGCGGAGGCGGGCACAGGTCCGGGCGCTCGGCCGCACTCAGTCTGGTGAGACTCTGCTATTCCAGTCTCATTTTACTACAGACCCCTACAAATGTGCCTCATGTGACCCCGGGGTCCGACCTATGTCTATTATATGGACAGCTCTATGTCTGCCTCTGCAGTGGACGAGTTTGGGGCGGCCCCAACGCTACTCTGGGTCCCCCGGACACCGTAGAGGTGTCACCACATGTTGCTGCTCTCCGGAAGGGATGGTAAGGTGTGATGTACCCCAATGGGAAATAAGTCCAGAGAGTCAGAATCTGCAGTAATCAGGGGCGGCTTTACTGGAGGAATTCAGGTACAAAACAATACAGGCGAGGCACAGGGCTGACTTCTCCAGTCTCCTCCCTGAGACAAGGCATAGGGCTGAGTCTCCTCCCTGAGGCGAGGCATAGGGCGGCTTCTCCAGTCTCCTCCCTGGGACCAGGCATAGGGCGGCTTCTCCAGTCTCCTCCCTGGGACCAGGCATAAGGCTGGCTTCTCCAGTCTCCTCCCTGGGACCAGGCATAAGGCTGGCTTCTCCAGTCTCCTCCCTGGGACCAGGCATAGGGCCGGCTTCTCCAGTCTCCTCTCTAGGACCAGGCATAGGGCTGGCTTCTCCAGTCTCCTCCCTAGGACCAGGCATAGGGCTGGCTTCTCCAGTCTCCTCCCTAGGACCAGGCATAGGGCTGGCTTCTCCAGTCTCCTCCCTAGGACCAGGCATAGGGCTGGCTTCTCCAGTCTCCTCCCTAGGACCAGGCACAGAGCTGGCTTCTCCAGTCTCCTCCCTGAGATGAGGCATAGGGCTGGCTTCTCCAGTCTCCTCCCTGGGACCAGGCATAAGGCTGGCTTCTCCAGTCTCCTCCCTGGGACCAGGCACAGGGCTGGCTTCTCCAGTCTCCTCCCTAGGACCAGGCATAGGGCTGGCTTCTCCAGTCTCCTCCCTAGGACCAGGCATAGGGCTGGCTTCTCCAGTCTCCTCCCTAGGACCAGGCATAGGGCTGGCTTCTCCAGTCTCCTCCCTAGGACCAGGCACAGAGCTGGCTTCTCCAGTCTCCTCCCTGAGATGAGGCATAAGGCTGGCTTCTCCAGTCTCCTCCCTGGACCAGGCACAGGGCTGGCTTCTCCAGTCTCCTTCCTAGGACCAGGCACAGGGCTGGCTTCTCCAGTCTCCTCCCTAGGACCAGGCATAGGGCTGGCTTCTCCAGTCTCCTCCCTAGGACCAGGCATAGGGCTGGCTTCTCCAGTCTCCTTCCTAGGACCAGGCATAGGGCTGGCTTCTCCAGTCTCCTCCCTAGGACCAGGCACAGGGCTGGCTTCTCCAGTCTCCTCCCTAGGACCAGGCATAGGGCTGGCTTCTCCAGTCTCCTCCCTGAGACAAGGCATAGGGCTGAGTCTCCTCCCTGAGGCGAGGCATAGGGCCGGCTTCTCCAGTCTCCTCCCTGGGACCAGGCATAGGGCTGGCTTCTCCAGTCTCCTTCCTAGGACCAGGCACAGGGCTGGCTTCTCCAGTCTCCTTCCTAGGACCAGGCATAGGGCTGGCTTCTCCAGTCTCCTTCCTAGGACCAGGCATAGGGCTGGCTTCTCCAGTCTCCTCCCTGAGACAAGGCATAGGGCTGAGTCTCCTCCCTGAGGCGAGGCATAGGGCCGGCTTCTCCAGTCTCCTCCCTGGGACCAGGCATAGGGCTGTCTTCTCCAGTCTCCTCCCTGGGACCAGGCATAGGACTGACTTCTCCAGCCTCCTCCCTAGGACCAGGCATAGGACTGACTTCTCCAGTCTCCTCCCTAGGACCAGGCATAGGGCTGACTTCTCCAGTCTCCTCCCTAGGACCAGGCATAGGGCTGACTTCTCCAGTCTCCTCCCTAGGACCAGGCATAGGGCTGACTTCTCCAGTCTCCTCCCTCGGACCAGGCATAGGGCTGACTTCTCCAGTCTCCTCCCTAGGACTAGGTATAGGGCTGGCTTCTCCAGTCTCCTCCCTAGGACCAGGCATAGGGCTGGCTTCTCCAGTCTCCTCCCTAGGACCAGGCATAGGGCTGGCTTCTCCAGTCTCCTCCCTAGGACCAGGCATAGGGCTGGCTTCTCCAGTCTCCTCCCTGGGACCAGGCATAGGGCTGGCTTCTCCAGTCTTCTCCATAGAACCAGGCATAGGACTGGTTTCTCCAGTCTCCTCCCTAGGACCAGGCATAGGACTGGTTTCTCCAGTCTCCTCCCTAGGACCAGGCATAGGACTGGTTTCTCCAGTCTCCTCCCTAGGACCAGGCATAGGACTGACTTCTCCAGCCTCCTCCCTAGGACCAGGCATAGGACTGACTTCTCCAGTCTCCTCCCTAGGACCAGGCATAGGGCTGACTTCTCCAGTCTCCTCCCTAGGACCAGGCATAGGGCTGACTTCTCCAGTCTCCTCCCTAGGACCAGGCATAGGGCTGACTTCTCCAGTCTCCTCCCTAGGACCAGGCATAGGGCTGACTTCTCCAGTCTCCTCCCTAGGACTAGGTATAGGGCTGGCTTCTCCAGTCTCCTCCCTAGGACCAGGCATAGGGCTGGCTTCTCCAGTCTCCTCCCTAGGACCAGGCATAGGGCTGGCTTCTCCAGTCTCCTCCCTAGGACCAGGCATAGGGCTGGCTTCTCCAGTCTCCTCCCTGGGACCAGGCATAGGGCCGGCTTCTACAGTCTCCTCCCTGAGATGAGGCATAGGGCTGGCTTCTCCAGTCTCCTCCCTGGGACCAGGCATAGGGCTGGCTTCTCCAGTCTCCTCCCTGGGACCAGGCATAGGGCTGGCTTCTCCAGTCTCCTCCCTAGGACCAGGCATAGGGCTGACTTCTCCAGTCTCCTCCCTAGGACCAGGCATAGGGCTGACTTCTCCAGTCTCCTCCCTAGGACCAGGCATAGGGCTGGCTTCTCCAGTCTCCTCCCTAGGACCAGGCATAGGGCTGGCTTCTCCAGTCTCCTCCCTGAGACGAGGCATAGGGCTGGCTTCTCCAGTCTCCTCCCTAGGACCAGGCATAGGGCTGGCTTCTCCAGTCTCCTCCCTGGCAGGAGAAGGGTTTGATGCTGAGGAAAGGCCTGAGCTAGCTGTCTCTCTCTTCAGTAGGCTGGTGTACTGGTCCAAGGCTGGTGATCCAGTGTCTGTGGCTCAGTATCCCCATCTCAGCGTCTTCTTCTCGTCACTCAGTAGTCTGGCAGAGTCTTCCCTCTCAAGCACTGGTCCCTAACTGCAGAACACTAGGGGCTCTGACTGCTCTCCTTATATACGCTTGGAGCTGCAGTGGGGAGGAATACACCATGCTGCCCTTACCCAGCATGGATGCCTGCCGGTAAGAGCAGACATTGCGCTCCAGTTCCCCCGTGATCCTGCCCCAGAACCCGGCGGACCTTGCTTCGTACATGTATGGAGTGGGTCCTTAAAGGGTTAAACTCTATGGCAGCTGTGGAAAATTACCAGCTTCTCATTCAAAGTCCTAACAGTCTCTCAGTATTCATTAAACCTTTCCACAGAGCCTTGCAAATGGTGATAATGAACAGGATATATATCACAATATATAAAATGCAGTTACACAGTATTAAACAGTGCAAGTTAACCCTTTCAAGAGAAATAAAGTAAGAAGTTTATAACTCTGCTTAGGGGAAATGTCCACTAATGTCCAGACTTCACAGAACGCCTGCTCCAGGGCACTACACCTCATGTGACCCCGGGGTGTGGCCCGTGTCTTCTATAAGGACATGTCTATATGTGCCTCGTCATCCATTGTAACTCATACCTCATCTCTCAGCTCCTCAGATGAGAAAAGCAAATGGAGACATTGGGAAGCAGGAGGTCACGTATCCTGGTAATCTGACGCACAGAGGTGGGTGGTACATGCTGCTCCACCTGTACAGCCGGTGTAATGTCCATGTCGTGACCAGACGTCTCTTTACCCCTCAGATATTTATTACTTCATGCTCGCCCCTACTCTCTGCTATGAGCTGAACTTCCCACGTTCTCCGAGGATTCGCAAGAGATTCCTACTCAGACGACTATTCGAAATGGTGAGAAGGGGGTGATGGAGGAAATTACACCGAACTACCCACCATCACTGCACCAATTCATGAGCCTCAATTTCCACTGCTGCCCCATCACTACACCTGTCCCATCACACCTGTCTACAACAAGTGCCATCACTACACCTGTCCCATCACACCTGTCTACAACAAGTGCCATCACTACACCTGTCCCATCACACCTGTCTACAACAAGTGCCATCACTACACCTGTCCCATCACACCTGTCTACAACAAGTGCCATCACTACACCTGTCTACAACAAGTGCCATCACTACACCTGTCCCATCACACCTGTCTACTACAAGTGCCATCACTACACCTTTCCCATCACACCTGTCTACAACAAGTGCCATCACCACACCTGCCTACAACAAGTGCCATCACTACACCTGTCCCATCACACCTGTCTACAACAAGTGCCATCACTACACCTGTCCCATCACACCTGTCTACAACAAGTGCCATCACTACACCTGTCCCATCACACCTGTCTACAACAAGTGCCATCACTACACCTGTCCCATCACACCTGTCTACAACAAGTGCCATCACTACACCTGTCTACAACAAGTGCCATCACTACACCTGTCCCATCACACCTGTCTACTACAAGTGCCATCACTACACCTTTCCCATCACACCTGTCTACAACAAGTGCCATCACCACACCTGTCTGCAACAAGTGCCATCACTACACCTGTCTGCAACAAGTGCCATCACTACACCTGTCTGCAACAAGTGCCATCACTACACCTGTCTGCAACAAGTGCCATCACTACACCTGTCTGCAACAAGTGCCATCACTACACCTGTCTGCAACAAGTGCCATCACTACACCTGTCTGCAACAAGTGCCATCACTACACCTGTCTGCAACAAGTGCCATCACTACACCTGTCTGCAACAAGTGCCATCACTACACCTGTCTGCAACAAGTGCCATCACTACACCTGTCTGCAACAAGTGCCATCACTACACCTGTCTGCAACAAGTGCCATCACTACACCTGTCTGCAACAAGTGCCATCACTACACCTGTCTGCAACAAGTGCCCCACTACACCTGTCCCATCACACCTGTCTGCAACAAGTGCCATCACTACACCTGTCCCATCACACCTGTCTACAACAAGTGCCATCACTACACCTGTCTGCAACAAGTGCCATCACTACACCTGTCTGCAACAAGTGCCATCACTACACCTGTCCCATCACACCTTTCTGCAACAAGTGCCATCACTACACCTGTCCCATCACACCTGTCTGCAACAAGTGCCATCACTACACCTGTCTGCAACAAGTCCCCCACTACACCTGTCCCATCACACCTTTCTGCAACAAGTGCCATCACTACACCTGTCCCATCACACCTGTCTACAACAAGTGCCATCACTACACCTGTCCCATCACACCTGTCTACAACAAGTGCCATCACTACACCTGTCCCATCACACCTGTCTACAACAAGTGCCATCACTACACCTGTCCCATCACACCTGTCTACAACAAGTGCCATCACTACACCTGTCTGCAACAAGTGCCATCACTACACCTGTCCCATCACACCTGTCTACTACAAGTGCCATCACTACACCTGTCCCATCACACCTGTCTGCAACAAGTGCCATCACTACACCTGTCTGCAACAAGTGCCATCACTACACCTGTCCCATCACACCTGTCTACTACAAGTGCCATCACTACACCTGTCCCATCACACCTGTCTACAACAAGTGCCATCACTACACCTGTCCCATCACACCTGTCTACAACAAGTGCCATCACTACACCTGTCCCCTCACACCTTTCTACAACAAGTGCCATCACTACACCTGTCCCATCACACCTGTCTACAACAAGTGCCATCACTACACCTGTCCCATCACACCTGTCTACAACAAGTGCCATCACTACACCTGTCTGCAACAAGTGCCATCACTACACCTGTCCCCTCACACCTGTCTACAACAAGTGCCATCACTACACCTGTCCCCTCACACCTTTCTACAACAAGTGCCATCACTACACCTGTCCCATCACACCTGTCTACAACAAGTTCCATCACTACACCTGTCTGCAACAAGTGCCATCACTACACCTGTCCCATCACACCTGTCTACAACAAGTGCCATCACTACACCTGTCCCATCACACCTTTCTACAAGTGCCATCACTACACCTGTCCCATCACACCTGTCTACAACAAGTGCCATCACTACACCTGTCCCATCACACCTGTCTACAACAAGTGCCATCACTACACCTGTCCCCTCACACCTTTCTACAACAAGTGCCATCACTACACCTGTCTACAACAAGTGCCATCACTACACCTGTCTGCAACAAGTGCCATCACTACACCTGTCCCATCACACCTGTCTACAACAAGTGCCATCACTACACCTGTCCCATCACACCTTTCTACAAGTGCCATCACTACACCTGTCCCATCACACCTGTCTACAACAAGTGCCATCACTACACCTGTCCCATCACACCTGTCTACAACAAGTGCCATCACTACACCTGTCCCATCACACCTGTCTACAACAAGTGCCATCACTACACCTGTCCCCTCACACCTTTCTACAACAAGTGCCATCACTACACCTGTCTGCAACAAGTGCCATCACTACACCTGTCCCATCACACCTGTCTACAACAAGTGCCATCACTACACCTGTCTGCAACAAGTGCCATCACTACACCTGTCCCATCACACCTGTCTACTACAAGTGCCATCACTACACCTGTCCCATCACACCTGTCTGCAACAAGTGCCATCACTACACCTGTCTGCAACAAGTGCCATCACTACACCTGTCTGCAACAAGTGCCATCACTACACCTGTCTGCAACAAGTGCCATCACTACACCTGTCTGCAACAAGTGCCATCACTACACCTGTCTGCAACAAGTGCCCCACTACACCTGTCCCATCACACCTTTCTGCAACAAGTGCCATCACTACACCTGTCCCATCACACCTGTCTGCAACAAGTGCCATCACTACACCTGTCCCATCACACCTGTCTACAACAAGTGCCATCACTACACCTGTCCCATCACACCTGTCTACAACAAGTGCCATCACTACACCTGTCCCATCACACCTGTCTACAACAAGTGCCATCACTACACCTGTCCCATCACACCTGTCTACAACAAGTGCCATCACTACACCTGTCCCATCACACCTGTCTACAACACGTGCCATCACTACACCTGGCCCCTCACACCTGTCTACAACAAGTGCCATCACTACACCTGGCCCCTCACACCTGTCTACAACAAGTGCCATCACTACACCTGTCCCCTCACACCTGTCTACAACAAGTGCCATCACTACACCTGTCCCATCACACCTGTCTACAACAAGTGCCATCACTACACCTGTCCCCTCACACCTTTCTACAACAAGTGCCATCACTACACCTGTCCCATCACACCTGTCTACAACAAGTGCCATCACTACACCTGTCTGCAACAAGTGCCATCACTACACCTGTCTGCAACAAGTGCCATCACTACACCTGTCCCATCACACCTGTCTACAAGTGCCATCACTACACCTGTCCCATCACACCTGTCTACAACAAGTGCCATCACTACACCTGTCCCATCACACCTTTCTACAACAAGTGCCATCACTACACCTGTCCCATCACACCTGTCTACAACAAGTGCCATCACTACACCTGTCCCATCACACCTGTCTACAACAAGTGCCATCACTACACCTGTCCCATCACACCTGTCTACAACAAGTGCCATCACTACACCTGTCCCATCACACCTTTCTACAACAAGTGCCATCACTACACCTGTCCCATCACACCTTTCTACAACAAGTGCCATCACTACACCTGTCCCATCACACCTGTCTACCACAGCCGCCATCACTACACCTGTTCTTATGACTCTTCATTTCTCTATTGTCCAGCTGTTCATCATGCAGCTCCTGGTTGGCCTGATCCAGCAGGTGAGTTCATGCCCCAGTGACTCCTGTTCTGTCGTAGGAAGGCTTCTGAATTATTACTTGATACTGGAGGCGATAGTTGAGGTCTCAGTCACCATTGAGGAGTACAGGAGGTTTCTTATGAAGGATTCCACCAGTAACATCCTGGGTAAATAGACTGCTTCCAGGAGTACTGGGGTGTGTGAAGTGGTGAACATGGTCCTCATGTCCAGTAGAGAAGTCTGCTGTGTTACTCAATGGGCCAGTACTGGTTGTTTGGGGTCTGACAGAGAAGGTTGAGGGGTCAGTACTGGTGGTAGGGGTCTGATAGGGGAGGCTGAGGGGTCAGTACTGGTGGTCGGGGTCTGACAGAGAAGGCTGAGGGGTCAGTACTGGTGGTCGGGGTCTGACAGAGAAGGTTGAGGGGTCAGTACTGGTGGTAGGGGTCTGATAGGGGAGGCTGAGGGGTCAGGACTGGTGGTCGGGGTCTGATAGGGGAGGCTGAGGGGTCAGGACTGGTGGTTAGGGTCTGATAGGGGAGGCTGAGGGATCAGTACTGGTTGTTTGGGGTCTGACAGAGAAGGTTCAGGGGTCAGTACTGGTGGTTAGGGTCTGATAGGGGAGGCTGAGGGGTCAGGACTGGTGGTTAGGGTCTGACAGAGAAGGTTAATGGGCCAGTACTGGTTGTTTGGGGTCTGACAGAGAAGGTTAATGGGCCAGTACTGGTTGTTTGGGGTCTGACAGAAAAGGTTCAGGGGTCAGTACTGGTGGTTAGGGTCTGATAGGGGAGGCTGAGGGTTCAGGACTGGTGGTCGGGGTCTGACAGAGAAGGTTAATGGGCCAGTACTGGTTGTTTGGGGTCTGACAGAGAAGGTTGAGGGGTCAGTACTGGTGGTAGGGGTCTGATAGGGGAGGCTGAGGGGTCAGGACTGGTGGTTAGGGTCTGATAGGGGAGGCTGAGGGGTCAGTACTGGTGGTCGGGGTCTGATAGGGGAGGCTAAGGGGTCAGTACTGGTGGTCGGGGTCTGATAGGGGAGGCTGAGGGGTCAGTACTGGTGGTCGGGGTCTGATAGGGGAGGCTGAGGGGTCAGGACTGGTGGTTAGGGTCTGATAGGGCAGGCTGAGGGGTCAGTACTGGTGATTGGGGTCTGATAGGGGAGGCTGAGGGGTCAGTACTGGTGGTCGGGGTCTGATAGGGGAGGCTGAGGGGTCAGTACTGGTGATTGGGGTCTGATAGGGCAGGCTGAGGGGTCAGTACTGGTGATTGGGGTCTGATAGGGGAGGCTGAGGGGTCAGTACTGGTGATTGGGGTCTGATAGGGGAGGCTGAGGGGTCAGTACTGGTTGTTTGGGGTCTGATAGGGGAGGCTGAGGGGTCAGTACTGGTGATTGGGGTCTGATAGGGGAGGCTGAGGGGTCAGGACTGGTGGTCGGGGTCTGATAGGGGAGGCTGAGGGGTCAGTACTGGTGGTCGGGGTCTGATAGGGGAGGCTGAGGGGTCAGTACTGGTGGTCGGGGTCTGATAGGGGAGGCTGAGGGGTCAGGACTGGTGGTCGGGGTCTGACAGAGAAGGATGAGGGGTCAGTACTGGTGGTCGGGGTCTGACAGAGAAGGTTGAGGGGTCAGTACTGGTGGTCGGGGTCTGATAGGGGAGGCTGAGGGGTCAGGACTGGTGGTCGGGGTCTGATAGGGGAGGCTGAGGGGTCAGGACTGGTGGCTGACAAGTTGATGGCAGTAATGACTGAGGCAGAGCTGTGTTTAATGATTTTGGGGTTTGCATTGTGGCTCATCCCTTCTGTTGCCTTACAGTGGATGGTCCCAGCTATCCAGAACTCCATGAAACCGTTCCGGGTGAGTGAACACCTTTCTTGTCCCATAAGATATTGAAGTGTCCTCACTAGGGATGTTCGGTCCGCTGGTTAGACCTGAGTTTCAAAGTTTGGATCGGGTCCCAAACTTGACCCCGAACACCGAACCCCATTGAAGTCAATGGGGACTCGAACTTTGGGGCACTAAAATGGCTGTAAATAAGTCCCAGAAAGGGCTGCAAAAGGCTCCAGTGTGGGTGTAGGAGCAGGACAATTACCCTGCACACAAATGTGGATCGGGAGATGACGGGAAATAACATAAAATACATACAAATAATCATCTTGAACCAGGAGGTGGAGGTGGAGGAGGAAGTTGAGGAGGCGGTGGACGTGGCGGTGGAGGAAGAAGCCAACATTCTTTCTGTTCTGTTTTGTTTTTTAAAATGTCTGTCAATTCTTGGGGGTTTGGCCGGTATATTTCTCTACTCTGCCAATAATAGACATAATAATCTGGAGCCAGGAGGCGGAGGTCCGAGGGGAGGACGTGGCGGGGCAGGCGGACGTGGCGGGGCAGGCGGAGGAGGTCACCAACCTTTTTTTATTATATATATTTTTTTTATATTGGGAAATAACAAAGAAACGCACAAACTGCTCTGGAGCCTAACAATGGCGCGGTGCGGCCGGTATACCTCTCTACTCGGCACCAGGTACGGACCAGTCTTGTGGGATCCAGGTCTGGTTCATTTTAATAGGGTTGTATTGGAACCGCGCTGCTAGTTTTAGACCGGCCTCCTTCCTTAGTGCAAACTTCGAACTGGTAAGACGCCAAGGAAGGAGGCCGGTCTAATAATAGCAGCGCGGTTCCAATACAATCCTGTTGCCTTTTGTGTGAATACGTCCCACTTCACCTCTGGAACTAGCAGCGCCAGCAGTACCCTATAGTGACGTGGTAGAGACTTTATTTGAATTTAGACCTGGTTCATTTTAACCCCTTCCCGACTGCAATCCGTCTGTATACCTGCTATGTGCACATTCCCCGTGCAGCTAGCACGTGTATAGACGTCAGGCAGCCCTTTAATTAAAGCTCCTGCCGCTGTCGCGGACAGCATACAGTGCAGTAATGCCGGCAAGGGACCAATCAGAGTGGCCCCTTGCCGGCAATCGATCCGATTGGTTAGTCTGTGCAGACTAACCAATCTGATCGCAGCAGTGAAAAAGTGCGCTCTGCAGATCAGAGCCTGAAATCAGGTATTGTGTCCTCGTGCCCCCCGATCTGTGCGCCTCCAAACCCCGACCCCCGACGTCCCCGCCTTCCCCATATGCAGTTTCCCCCGCTCCCATCTATATTCATGCAGCCTGCCCCTGATGCGGTCCGCCCCCTCCCCGCCCCATACATTCACCCTGCCCCCATTTTTGCTCCAGCGCTGCCCCCGATGCGGTGCGGTCCCCCTGCTGTGTTTGATGGCGGTGGCTCCATTCCTGAGCCGCCGCCATCAGCAGCAAGTGTCAGCTCTATGCTGACAGTGCTGTAACCCCTTAGATGCCGCGGCATCCATGGGGTTAATAGAGGGAGGGGGCTCCCTCTCTCAACCATCGGGACAGCGCCCGATGGTTGCCATGGCAACCGGACGCTTTGCAAAAGTGTCCAGTGTTGCCACCTACAGGACATCTGATAGTATTATACTTTGCAATGCAAGAGCAAAGTATAGTACAGCCATCAGCCCCACTGGATCTTCAAGATCCAAGAGGGACTTGATAAAAAAAAAAGTGAAAATAATAAAAGTAAAAATTTAAAAAAATGTAAAAAAAAATAAATTTGCCTTTTCCTTAAAAAAATGAAAAAAAAAAAAAAAAAAAAATACACATATTAGGTATCTCCGCGTCCGTAACGACTGTCTCTATAAATATATAAATATATAGTCCAATAAACACCATAAAAAAAAAAGTAATTTTTATTTCAAATATGCTGCTATTGTGTTAGTGAAATAAAAAAAAAAAAGTGTACATATTAGGTATTGCCGCATCCGTAATAACCTGATCGATAAAAATATCACATGACCTAACCCCTCAGGTGAACACCGTAAAAAAAAAAAAAAAAAAAAAACTGTGCCAAAAAAGACATTTTTGTCACCTTACATCACAAAAAGTGCAACAGCAAGCGATCAAAAAGGCTTATGACCCCCAAAATAGTACCAATCAATCTGTCACCTCATCCCGCAAAAAAATTATACCCTATTTAAGATAATCGGCCAAAAAATAAAAAAGCTATAGCTCTCGGACTATGGAGACACTAAAACATCATTTTTTGGGGTTTCAGAAATGCTATTATTGTGTAAAACTTAAATAAATAAGAAAAAGTATACACATTAGGTATTGCCACGTCCGTAACGATTTGCTCTATAAAACTATCACATG
This sequence comes from Bufo gargarizans, assembly GCF_014858855.1. Lineage (NCBI taxonomy): Eukaryota > Metazoa > Chordata > Amphibia > Anura > Bufonidae > Bufo > Bufo gargarizans. Next base: position 3,455,613 of record NC_058084.1, read on the forward strand.
ACCTAACCCCTCAGATGAACGCTGTAAAAATAAATAAATGAAAACTGTTCCAAAACAGCCAGTTTTTTGGTCACCTTGCCCCATAAAGTGTAATAATGAATGCTGAAAAAATCCTATGTACCCAAAAATGGTACCAATAAAAACCTCAACTCTTTCTGCAAAAAACGAGCCCCTGCACAAGACGATCGGCAGAAAAATAAAAAACATATGGCGTTCAGAAAATGGACACAGAAAAACATAATTTATTTTTCAAAAATGCTTTATTATGTAAAACTGAAACAAACAAACAAAGAAAGTAGACATATTTGATATCGCCGCGTCCGTAACAACCTGCTCTATAAAAATAGCACATGATCCACCCTGTCAGATGAATGTTGTAAAATATTAAAAATAACAAAACGGTGCCAAAATAGCCATTTTTTGGTTACATTGCCTCACAAAAAACGTTATAGAGCAATTAAAAATCGTATGTGCCCCAAAATAGTACCAATAAATCTGGCACCCTAGTTTCCAAAATAGGGTCACTTTTTAGGAGTTTCTACTGTAGGGTGCATCAGGGGGACTTTAAACGGGACATGGTGTCTAAAAACCAGTCCAGCAAAATCCGCCTTCCAAAAACCATACGGCGCTCCTTTCCTTCTGTGCCCTGCCGTGCGCCCGTACAGCAGTTTACGACCACATGTGGGGTGTTTCTGTAATTCGCAGAATCAGGGTAATAAATATTGAGTTTTGTTTGGCTGTTAACCCTCAATGTGTTAAAGAAAAAAATTTAAGAAAATGGAAAATCTGCCGAAAAAGTGAAATTTATAAATTTAATCTCCATTTTCCTTTAATTCTTGTGGAACACCTAAAGGGTTAACGATGTCTGTAAAATCAGTTTTGAGTAACTTGAGGGGTGTAGTTTCTACAATGGGGTCATTTATGGGGGGTTTCCACTATGTAAGCCCCACAAAGTGACTTCAGACCTGAACTGGTCCTTTAAAAAGTAGGTTTTGGAAATTTTCTTAAATATTTTAAGAATTGCTTCTAAACTTCTAAGCCTCTAACGCAGGCATGGCCGACCTGCGGCTCTCCAGCTGTTGTAAAACTACAATTCCCACCATGCCCTGCTGTAGGCTGATAGCAGTTGGCTGTCTGGGCATGCTGGGAGTTGTAGTTTTGCAACATCTGGAGAGCCTTGGGTTGGCCATCCCTGCTCTAACGTCCTAAAAAATGAAATGACATTTCCAGAATGATGCCGACATAAAGTAGACATCTGGGGAATGTTTAGTAATAAATACTTTATTAGGTATCACTTTCTGTTTTAGAAGCAGAGAAATGGAAATTTTGAAAATTGCGAATTTATTAAAATTTTGGGTAAATTTGGGATTTTTTCATAAATAAAGGTGAAATCTATTGACTAAAATTTATGACTGTCATGAAGTACAATGTGTCACGAGAAAACAATCTCCGAACGGCTCGTTTCAAAGCTATTACCACATAAAGTGACGCATGTCAGATTTGTACATTTTGACCTGGACACTGGGGCATCAATGACCCTTTGTCATGAAAGGGTTATTGACCGTGAGCTCGTGCAGATTGGCTGTGGACAGGCGGCTGCGCTTGTCTGTGATGACGCCCCTGCCGAGCTGAATACACGTTCAGACAGTGCACCGGCTGCAGGGCAGGGAGCACCTCCAAGGGTAAAGGGCAAGCTCAGGCCATGGGCCCAATGTGGAGACCCAGAAGTTGCAGGGGGCAGACCCGTCAGTCAGTCCGTGTAGGCGTGTGCCCACTTACTGCTCCACCATGTTGGTGAAATGCTGCCTCCTGCTAAGACGCTCCATATCAGCCGGTGGTGCTGGTTGTTGTGCTGACAAAGCTTTTCCACATGTCGGCCATGCTAACCCTGCCTTCTGCGGTGCTGGCGGTGCCCCAGCTGCGTTGGCGACCTCTTCCTCTGCCTTCTGCGGTGCTGGCGGTGCCCCAGCTGCGTTGGCGACCTCTTCCTCTGCCTTCTGAGGTGCTGGCGGAGCCCCAGCTGCGTTGGCGACCTCGTTCTCTGCCTTCTGAGGTGCTGGCGGAGCCCCAGCTGCGTTAGCGACCTCTTCCTCTGCCTTCTGAGGTGCTGGCGAAGCCCCAGCTGCGTTGGCGACCTCTGCCTTCTGAGGTGCTGGCGGAGCCCCAGCTGCGTTGGCGACCTCTGCCTTCTGAGGTGCTGGCGGAGCCCCAGCTGCGTTGGCGACCTCGTCCTCTGCCTTCTGAGGTGCTGGCGGAGCCCCAGGTGCGTTGGCGACCTTTTCCTCTGCCTTCTGAGGTGCTGGCGGAGCCCCAGCTGCGTTGGCGACCTCTTCCTCTGCCTTCTGAGGTGCTGGCGGAGCCCCAGCTGCGTTGGCGACCTCGTCCTCTGCCTTCTGAGGTGCTGGCGGAGCCCCAGCTGCGTTGGCGACCTCTTCCTCTGCCTTCTGAGGTGCTGGCGGAGCCCCAGCTGCATTGGCGACCTCTTCCTCTGCCTTCTGAGGTGCTGGCGGAGCCCCAGCTGCGTTGGCGACCTCGTCCTCTGCCTTCTGAGGTGCTGGCGGAGCCCCAGGTGCGTTGGCGACCTTTTCCTCTGCCTTCTGAGGTGCTGGCGGAGCCCCAGCTGCGTTGGCGACCTCGTCCTCTGCCTTCTGAGGTGCTGGCGGAGCCCCAGCTGCGTTGGCGACCTCGTCCTCTGCCTTCTGAGGTGCTGGCGGAGCCCCAGCTGCGTTGGCGACCTCCTCCTCTGCCTTCTGAGGTGCTGGCGGTGCCCCAGGTGCGTTGGCGACCTCTTCCTCTGCCTTCTGAGGTGCTGGCGGAGCCCCAGCTGCGTTGGCGACCTCTTCCTCTGCCTTCTGAGGTGCTGGCGGAGCCCCAGCTGCGTTGGCGACCTCTTCCTCTGCCTTCTGAGGTGCTGGCGGAGCCCCAGCTGCGTTGGCGACCTTTTCCTCTGCCTTCTGAGGTGCTGGCGGGGCCCCAGCTGCGTTGGCGACCTCTTCCTCTGCCTTCTGAGGTGCTGGCGGAGCCGCAGCTGCGTTGGCGACCTCTTCCTCTGCCTTCTGAGGTGCTGGCGGAGCCCCAGGTGCGTTGGCGACCTTTTCCTCTGCCTTCTGAGGTGCTGGCGGGGCCCCAGCTGCGTTGGCGACCTCTTCCTCTGCCTTCTGAGGTGCTGGCGGAGCCGCAGCTGCGTTGGCGACCTCTTCCTCTGCCTTCTGAGGTGCTGGCGGAGCCCCAGCTGCGTTGGCGACCTCTTCCTCTGCCTTCTGAGGTGCTGGTGGAGCCCCAGCTGCGTTGGCGACCTCGTCCTCTGCCTTCTGAGGGGCTGGCGGAGCCCCAGCTGCGTTGGCGACCTCGTCCTCTGCCTTCTGAGGTGCTGGCGGTGCCCCAGCTGCGTTGGCGACCTCTTCCTCTGCCTTCTGAGGTGCTGGCGGAGCCCCAGCTGCGTTGGCGACCTCTTCCTCTGCCTTCTGAGGTGCTGGCGGAGCCCCAGCTGCGTTGGCGACCTCTTCCTCTGCCTTCTGAGGTGCTGGCGGAGCCCCAGCTGCGTTGGCGACCTCTTCCTCTGCCTTCTGAGGTGCTGGCGGAGCCCCAGCTGCGTTGGCGACCTCTTCCTCTGCCTTCTGAGGTGCTGGCGGAGCCCCAGCTGCGTTGGCGTCCTCGTCCTCTGCCTTCTGAGGTGCTGGCGGGGCCCCAGCTGCGTTGGCGACCTCTTCCTCTGCCTTCTGAGGTGCTGGTGGAGCCCCAGCTGCGTTGGCGACCTCGTCCTCTGCCTTCTGAGGTGCTGGCGGAGCCCCAGCTGCGTTGGCGACCTCGTCCTCTGCCTTCTGAGGTGCTGGCGGGGCCCCAGCTGCGTTGGCGACCTCGTCCTCTGCCTTCTGAGGTGCTGGTGGAGCCCCAGATGCGTTGGCGACCTCTTCCTCTGCCTTCTGAGGTGCTGGCGGAGCCCCAGGTGCGTTGGCGACCTCTTCCTCTGCCTTCTGAGGTGCTGGCGGGGCCCCAGCTGCGTTGGCGACCTCTTCCTCTGCCTTCTGAGGTGCTGGCGGTGCCCCAGCTGCGTTGGCGACCTCATCCTCTGCCTTCTGAGGTGCTGGCGGAGCCCCAGGTGCGTTGGCGACCTCTTCCTCTGCCTTCTGAGGTGCTGGCGGAGCCCCAGCTGCGTTGGCGACCTCTTCCTCTGCCTTCTGAGGTGCTGGCGGAGCCCCAGCTGCGTTGGCGACCTCTTCCTCTGCCTTCTGAGGTGCTGGCGGGGCCCCAGCTGCGTTGGCGACCTCGTCCTCTGCCTTCTGAGGTGCTGGCGGTGTGCAGGGTGGAGTTCCACCTTGTGGGTACATCGCACATGAGGCGGTGAGCGGGAAGGCAGAAGTTACGCTGCAGCGCTGACAGGCAATCAGCAGCAGGGTGAGAACGCTGAAAGCGCGCACAGATGGACCTCACCTTCTGCAGCAGCTTTGGCGTAGTTCTGGGGGGACCTCTGCCCCACCAAGTTCAGCACATGCGCCAGGCAAGGGATGTGCGTCAAACCGGCTAGTCCCAGAGCTGCTACGAGATTCCGCCCATTATCGCCCACCACCAGGCCGGGCTTGAGGCTCACCGGCAGCAACCACCAGTGGCGTACATAGAGAAGTAAGGGCCCCATAGCAAGGATCAAACCAGGCCCCACACACAGGACAGAAGATTTCCGCCTAAACCCTTTAAATTGACCCTTGGGCCATTTCTCCACTGCCTCATTTGTTCCTTTAGAGGGCAGAGTCCTGACCAAGCTTTCAGTGTCCACCTGCAGTAGTCCGGCTGCCCACATTGCTATGTTCAGTTCTACACGGTATCTCCGCCTGCAGTGCTGCCCGCCACTAACGCGTGTCAGTCTGAGAGTATATGAGACGCTTAGTGGGTTGATGCATCAATTCTCCCGCACATCACGTGGATGGTTTGACAACCCCACTGCAGACGGTGTTACGGCACTATCCTGCCTCTATAGTGAGTGCACACCCCCCTGTACTTGACCAACAAACACCTCCATCAGTGTGTTTTTTATTTATTTTTTAATCAGATCATTTTTATTTGACATTTTTTGAAAATCACAAAAATATAAAGAAAGAAAATAGCCTGCACCGTATCCATGCAACAGTTGATAACAATAGAATGATGGCATCACATGATCGGCCAAAGAATGAGTGTGCAATTAGTCAGCCGGCAAGTGATCCGGTTACACCGTATACCAGGTGCAGACCACATTTCCATCCATTATAATGGACATAGGACCAACCCTCCCTACCCAGCTAAAACCCACTTCTCCTATCTGTTTAACATTCCTCTTTACACCCATCCTAGTAGTAGGGATCGACCAATATTGATTTTTTAGGGCCGATCCCGATAATTTGTGAACTTTCAGGCCGATGGCCGATAATTTATACCGATATTCTGAGAAATTTCATTTTTGAAAAAAAATAAAAAAAATCCTACACAAATCTGCTGAAAATGAATATTTTTATTGTTAATGTGAGGTTTTTTATTTTTATTTTTTGTAAATCTTTCTTTTTCATTAATACTTAATATTTTAGTGTTTGTTTTTTTTACTAACTTTTAGCCCCCTTAGGGACTAGAACCCTTGTCCTATTCACCCTGATAGAGATCTATAGATCTATAGATCTCTATCAGGGTGAATAGGAGCTCACACTCTCCCTGCTGCCCTGTGCACACAGCAGCAGGGAGGTTACTATGGCAGCCAGGGCTTCAGTAGTGTCCTGGCTGCCATGGTAACCGATCGGAGCCCCAGGATTACACTGCTGGGACTCCGATCAGAGAAGGAGGGGAGAGATGACCTCTTCAGTGTTTGTGAGATGGAGAGCTGAACGCTTCCGTGGGACATTGTGGAGATGCTTGGTGACCCAGGTGGTGGTGTTGCTGGCAGATCCTCTGTTTGTGGGGTGGCAGGTGGCACTGTCACGCCTGAGGAGGATGAAGAGGCCGAGACTGCAGCAGAAGAGGAAGCAGGAGGAGCCAGAGACCTTTCTTGGTTTTTGAGGTGTCTGTTCCACTGCAGCTCGTGCTTTGCACTTAGATGCTGGTCATGCAGGTTGTGCTCAGGTTGAGAACGTTTATGCCTCGCTTCAGGCCCTGATTGCACAGCGTGCAAACCACTCGTGTCTTGTCGTCAGCACATTGTCTGAAGAACCTCCACGCCAGGGAACTCCTTGGAGCTGGCTTTGGTGTGCTCGGTCCCTTGCTGCGGTGGGCAGTAGCAGGCGTACTGTCTAGGGGACGGCCGCTCCGCTTTTGCACCCTGATCCCTCTTCTGCTGTGCTGGTGCCTCTGTGCGACCACTGCCTCTACCTCCGAACTACATAGGTCACTCACATGACCTTGATTCCATGTGGGGTCGAGGACCTCATCGTCCTCCACATCATCTTCCACCCAGTCTTCACCCCTGCCCTCCTTGTCGGTCTGCACACTGCAGAAAGCCCCAGCAGTTGGCACCTGTGTTTCGTCATCATCCGAGATGTGCTGCGATGGTCCTCATCTTGAAAGATAAGTGGTTGGGCATCGGTGCACTCAATCTCTTCCACTTCTGGGGCAGGACTAGGTGGATGGCCCTGGGAAACCCTGCTAACAGAGTCATCAAAAAGCAGAAGAGACTGCTGCATGACTTGGGGCTCAGACTGCTTGGCTGATTTGCAAGGGGGTGAGGTGACAGACTGATGGACATCGGCTGCAGGTGCCAACTGTGGTCTTTCAGCAGGAGACTGGGTGGGAGACCATGTGAAGGAACTGGAGCCACTGTCAGCAGCCCAATCTACTATCACCTGTACTTGTTCAGGCCTCACCATTCTGCCTACAGGTCCCCCTCAGACTGAAGAGCCCTATTAAGTATTCTATTTCTGTGCCACTGGTGCAGAGGAGCTGTATTGCACCCACATAAATACCTACAGGTCACCCACGGAGTTATCTAAAATATTAAAGGCCTAGCCCTCTTCCTGCCTGCACCTACACTAGTCAGAGCAGAATGGCCGCCCACCATGTGATCCAGCATTTATACATGCATAGTCACATGGTGCGCCGGACAATCTCAGCCATGCCAATACTAGGCAATACTGTGATGGCTTCCAAGTGCCCACAGCTTAAAGAGGACCTTTCACTAGAATAAAACATCTAAACTAACTATACAGACATGGAGAGCGGCGCCCAGGGATCTCCCTGCACTTACTGTTATCCCCGGGCGCCGCTCCGTTCTCCGGTTATAGCCTCCGGTATGTTCATAGTTAGGCTCCACCCAGGGGAACCCGCCGGCGCCTCCTTCTCCCAGGCTGTACCGGTGGCCAATCACAGCGCTCAGCTCATAGCCCGAGAGGCTTTTCTTTCTCTCAGGCTAACAGTAAGTGCAGGGGGGTCCCCGGGCGCCGCTCTACACGTCTGTATAGTCAGTTTAGATTATTTTATTCTAGTGAAAGATCCTCTTTAAATGCTTGTTGATTGGCTGCACTGCAGCCTTTCAACAAGCTTTATTTAACCCCCTCAGCCCCGCTAGCTGAAACCCCCTTCATGACCAGGCCATTCTTTACACTTCTGCACTACACTACTTTCACCGTTTATCGCTCGGTCATACAACTTACCACCCAAATGAATTTTACCTCCTTTTCTTCTCACTAATGGAGCTTTCATTTGGTGGTATTTCATTGCTGCTGACATTTTTACTTTTTTGTTATTAATCGAAATGTAACGATTTTTTTGCAAAAAAATGACATTTTTCACTTTCAGCTGTAAAATTTTGCAAAAAAAACGACATCCATATATAAATTTTTCTCTAAATTTATAGTTCTACATGTCTTTGATTAAAAAAAATGTTTGGGCAAAAAAAAATATGGTTTGGGTAAAAGTTATAGCGTTTACAAACTATGGTACAAAAATGTGAATTTCCGCTTTTTGAAGCAGCTCTGACTTTCTGAGCACCTGTCATGTTTCCTGAGGTTCTACAATGCCCAGACAGTAGAAACACCCCACAAATGACCCCATTTCGGAAAGTAGACACCCTAAGGTATTCGCTGATGGGCATAGTGAGTTCATAGAACTTTTTATTTTTTGGCACAAGTTAGCGGAAAATGATGATTTTTATATATTTTTTTCCTTACAAAGTCTCATATTCCACTAACTTGCGACAAAAAATAAAAAATTCTATGAACTCGCCATGCCCCTCACGGAATACCTTGGGGTGTCTTCTTTCCAAAATGGGGTCACTTGTGGGGTAGTTATACTGCCCTGGCAATTTAGGGGCCCAAATGTGTGAGAAGCACTTTGCAATCAAAATGTGTAAAAAATGACCGGTGAAATCCGAAAGGTGCTCTTTGGAATTTGGGCCCCTTTGCCCACCTTGGCAGCAAAAAAGTGTCACACATCTGGTATCGCCGTACTCAGGAGAAGTTGGGGAATGTGTTTTAGGGTGTCATTTTACATATACCCATGCTGGGTGAGAAAAATATCTTGGTCAAATGCCAACTTTTCCCATTTTTTTTTTATACAAAATTGGCATTTGACCAAGATATTTCTCTCACCCAGCATGGGTATATGTAAAATGACACCCCAAAACACATTGCTAACTTGGGCCCCAAAAAATGTCTGAATGGAGCCTTACAGGGGGGGTGATCAATGACAGGGGGGTGATCAGGGAGTCTATATGGGTGATCACCCCCCTGTCATTGATCACCCCCCTGTAAGGCTCCATTCAGACGTCCGTATGATTTTTTACGGATCCACAGATACATGGATCGGATCCGCAAAACGCATACGGACGTCTGAATGGAGCCTTACAGGGGGGGTGATCAATGACAGGAGGTGATCAGGGAGTCTATATGGGTGATCACCCCTCTGTCATTGATCACCCCCCTGTAAGGCTCCATTCAGAGGTCCGCATGTGTTTTGCGGATCCGATCCGTGGATCCGTAAAAATCATACGGACCTCTGAATGGAGCCTTACAGGGGGGTGATCAATGACAGGGGGGTGATCAGGGAGTCTATATGGGGTGATCAGTGGTTCATAAAGGGTTAATAAGTAACGGGGGGGGGGGGATGTAGTGTAGTGTGGTGTTTGGTGCTACTTTACTGACCTACCTGTGTCCTCTGGTGGTCGATCCAAATAAAAGGGACACCAGAGGACCAGGTAGCAGGTATATTAGACGCTGTTATCAAAACAGCGTCTAATATACCTGTTAGGGGTTAAAAAAATCACATCTCCAGCCTGCCAGCGAACGATCGCCGCTGGCAGGCTGGAGATCCACACGCTTACCTTCCGTTCCTGTGTGCGCTCGCGCCTGTGTGCGCGCGTTCACAGGAAATCTCGGCTATCGCGAGATGACGCACGGATGCGTCCAGGAGGAGTAGATCAACCACCTTCCGGACGCATCCGTGCGTTAGGCGGTCGGGAGGTGGTTAAACAACGAACACTGACTTTGGCACCAAAATCCGTGTTTGGCACCCAGACACTATAATGTTCGGTATGGTCCCAAACGTGGCAGTCTGGGTTCGCCCATCACTAGTCCACACCTCTGGTCTGTGTCTCCTGCACCCCTGATGTAATCTTTTCTGTCCCGATTACTGATGATAGGAAGGCGAAGCTATGTTTTTGAGTTTAGATGGCAGGAGATGATGAGAGTCCAGTGTTAAGCTTGAGGAGTCTCTTGCCTCTGATGTCCTCCAGGATCTCCTCCATGTCTTGGTTTGTAATGATTGTCTTCTTTTCTCCAGGACATGGATTACTCGAGGATGATTGAGCGGCTCCTGAAGTTAGCGGTAAGTGAATTTGCCTTCTCTGCCCTCGTGTCCACTCTCTGGCATTGCTGACCCATCCATTTGTTGCAGGTCCCCAACCACCTCATCTGGCTGATCTTCTTCTACTGGTTCTTCCATTCTTCCATGAACTTTGTGGCGGAGTTGATGCGTTTTGGGGACCGTGAGTTTTACAGGGACTGGTGGTGAGTGATAATGGAGGAAAGTCCTCATAGTCTTCGATACCAAAAATAACCTGTCATAGTTGTGTGGTAACTGAAATGTAAGGAACCCAAATCCATAATCATTGTATTCATTTAATTCTCCAGGAACTCTGAAACTGTGACCTACTTCTGGCAGAACTGGAACATCCCCGTACACAAGTGGTGCCTCCGGTAGTATATGGTGGTGTAGTCCACGGGAGGCCAAAGATGGAACAGAATTCACATGATAGCAGGGAGATTGTGGGGTGGACAGTGGTTAGAGGGGTAGGGAAGGCTGAGGGGATGGTGGAGCGGTCAGTGGTTATGCGGTTGGGAGGGGTGAGGTTATGGTGGAGCGGTCAGTGGATATAGGGAAGGCTGATGGGATGGTGGAGTGGTCAGTGGATCAAGGGATAGGGAAGGCTGATGGGATGGTGGAGTGGTCAGTGGTTAGAGGGGTAGGGAAGGCTGAGGGGATGGTGGAGCGGTCAGTGGATCGAGGGATAGGGAAGGCTGATGGGATGGTGGAGTGGTCAGTGGTTAGAGGGGTAGGGAAGGCTGAGGGGATGGTGGAGCGGTCAGTGGATCGAGGGATAGGGAAGGCTGATGGGATGGTGGAGTGGTCAGTGGTTAGAGGGGTAGGGAAGGCTGAGGGGATGGTGGAGCGGTCAGTGGATCGAGGGATAGGGAAGGCTGATGGGATGGTGGAGTGGTCAGTGGTTAGAGGGGTAGGGAAGGCTGAGGGGATGGTGGAGCGGTCAGTGGATCGAGGGATAGGGAAGGCTGATGGGATGGTGGAGTGGTCAGTGGATCGAGGGATAGGGAAGGCTGATGGGATGGCTGAGCGGTCAGTGGGTATGGGGTAGGGCAGGGTGAGGTTATGGTAGAGCGGTCAGTGGGTATGGGGTAGGGCGGGGTGAGGTTATGGTAGAGCAGTCAGTGGGTATGGGGTAGGGCGGGGTGAGGTTATGGCTGAGCGGTCAGTGGGTATGGGGTAGGGCAGGGTGAGGTTATGGTAGAGCAGTCAGTGGGTATGGGGTAGGGCGGGGTGAGGTTATGGCTGAGCGGTCAGTGGGTATGGGGTAGGGCGGGGTGAGGTTATGGCTGAGCGGTCAGTGGGTATGGGGTAGGGCGGGGTGAGGTTATGGCTGAGCGGTCAGTGGGTATGGGGTAGGGCGGGGTGAGGTTATGGTAGAGCAGTCAGTGGGTATGGGGTAGGGCGGGGTGAGGTTATGGCTGAGCGGTCAGTGGGTATGGGGTAGGGCAGGGTGAGGTTATGGTAGAGCGGTCAGTGGATAAAGGGATAGGGAAGGCTGATGGGATGGTGGAGCGGTCAGTGGGTATGGGGTAGGGCAGGGTGAGGTTATGGTAGAGCAGTCAGTGGATGGAGGGATAGGGAAGGCTGATGGGATGGTGGAGCGGTCAGTGGGTATGGGGTAGGGCAGGGTGAGGTTATGGTAGAGCGGTCAGTGGATAAAGGGATAGGGAAGGCTGATGGGATGGTGGAGCGGTCAGTGGGTATGGGGTAGGGCGGGGTGAGGTTATGGTAGAGCAGTCAGTGGATCGAGGGATAGGGAAGGCTGATGGGATGGTGGAGCGGTCAGTGGGTATGGGGTAGGGCGAGGTGAGGTTATGGTAGAGCAGTCAATGGATCGAGGGATAGGGAAGGCTGATGGGATGGTGGAGTGGTCAGTGGGTATGGGGTAGGGAGGGGTGAGGTTTTGGTGGCGTACTTATTGGGTATAGGGTAGGGAAGGCTGATGGGATGGTGCAGTAGTCAGTGGATAGAGGGGGCGGTCAGTAGTGCTTCGCAACAAGTCTCTTAATAGACCAGACTCTGTCTTGCAGACACTTCTACAAACCAATGATGAGACGTGGTATCTCCAAGTGGGCAGCACAGACGGCAGTCTTCTTCGCCTCAGCTTTTTTTCATGAGGTTAGCGTGTAATAATATTATGATCCAATGTATTGAAAATGCAAGGCTGTGTACTCTGGTGGTGTATGATGCAGGGCTGTGTACACTGATGGTGTCATGTGGGGGTGATGTCCAGTGCATGTTGGCCTCCAGGTGCGTGGTGTCTGATACAGGGGCCTGGGAGGCAGGGCCGCGTAGGCTCTCAGCTCTGATCTTGTCTTTGTTCTCCTCAGTACCTGGTCAGTGTCCCTATGAAGATGTTCCGTCCCTGGGCGTTCATGGGGATGATGTCGCAGGTTTGTAGTCAGTCCACCACCCTTTTGCCCTCCTGTGCTACATCTGTTGGTTTGAGCTCATGTTCTCCTCTGCAGATCCCTCTGGCCTGGTTCGTGGGTCGATTTCTTCAAGGCAATTATGGCAATGCGGCTGTGTGGATCTCGCTGATCATCGGACAGCCCACAGCGGTGCTCATGTATGTGCATGATTACTACATTCTAAACCACGGGATCAGGTCATGAGTGTCACAGATCCCTCACCACCATGAAGGAAAGCTGCCCCCCGACAAGTTAATCTCCCACAATACCGTTGCAACTATTCTGGATCCTTTCTTTACCCAGAACCGATGTATCTCTCATCCTGCAGTCCCATCTTCATAGGCTATAGCCTACATAATGTCTACTGCTAACTGTAGAAATCCGTCCAAGAAATCAAGTTTTCCGTCCTTCATTTCCACCCGTCCATGCCATTTGGTGCATCCGTCCTTGTGAATCATCACATAGAACCGTCCTGGATCTGATGTCATCACTTGCTCAATGACCTTCACTCTAGTGATGATCCATGCTCTAAATGGTACAATGCACTCTGGTACTGGCCACTCCTGGCTCCGCGTTCTCAGGCTGCGGTGGGCGACGTGTGCACTTTGTTCACATGGTGCAGTAGTCATTCTGTGCACACATGTATTTAGCTTGTGTTCTGGGCAGGGGGCAGCTGTCTGGCACGGGTCACTCCTCAGCAATGGTACATAGTCCCTTCTTGGGGGTAAACTACCAAATCTTTAATGACCTTCATGGGGACTTCTGTATGGCTAGCTGGCGGGACAGAGGCCACTGCGGTGTGTCCAGAGCCTCCGCCTGGAGCCTGTTTTTTAATGGTGTGACTTGTATGTTGTGTGTGGAGCTCCAACCTATTCAGATTCAAGTGCAACCACTTAAATTAAAGTTGTTTTCAGCCATGAGTATCGTTTGTCAGTCTTCTCCTGTACAAGTCCTCGCTGTCAGCCACGTCAGAAGACTTATAGGGTTCTGAGTTTAGTCCGTCCTGGTGGTGGTAATACAGCTGCTAGATGTGGCCTTAGGACTCGGTCAGACCGCCATAACACGGGCACATTACAGTTTCCATCTTATCCTGGCCTGAATGTGATGGGAGACCAGAGCCTAAACCTCCGATATCAAGACATGGTTGTCTTTGGCCACATGATGAGCATCAGCTATCATTCATGATCCTGGGAAAAACTCAAGCCACCAGTGACGGTCAGAATAACCAGTAGAGACCACCAGGGCCGGTGTGGAAGATGCATACAGTGTTCAGATGGTGGAGGGATCAGCACTGCAGCCTTTGTTCACAGATATTGGATACAGGAGTAATTTCCTGTGTACTGGCCCTTTAAGTCCAGTGAAGGTGCACCATGTGTAATGATCCCTGTATCATGTCCTGGGCGTGCTCCGTGCCGGATTATCAAACATTACAGCGTCGTTCTGGTTAACTGTAGAAGGGCACAAAAAAGGAAATTAGCTGAACACTCCGAGGTCAGGTGATTAGAAGATGGCGCATGGAGTATCACTGGATGGAGGCCAGGAGGTAAGTAGGAGTCCAGCATCCACGGCTCATAAACCGTCCATCTTACGTGTAATACGTCTTAAAATCAAGACGTGTGCCTCTCCACAAAGTGCTGACACAGTTCAGGCCTAAAGTCTGGTCCTTGGTCATAGTACAGGTTTGTGAATGAACAGACACAAGATGGAAGAGGCCGTTCTGCCTCCATGTCAGATATCAGGTGTGTAATCCGAGACTGATCCGTACAAACAAGATGGACAATCCTCATGCTGCAGGATCTATTAAAGTCCATGGGGCCGGTGGTGTCCGGAGTCACAATACAATCGTTTCTCTTCTACGAAGAGCCTCCGAGCAGTAACTCCTACGTTCTCTGCGTCACCCACAATAAATCATATGTACAACCTACGCACCATTGCAATTAATGTGGAACTTAACGGAGCTTTCCTGTTTGCATCAACATCCTTTACAATGATCATTCCTGAAGGTGGATGTGATTTTGTCACGGGTTTCTTTCCCCTTTATGGCTCCTGTCTTCCGGCACTTGACTTCCTCTTGCAGCTGTTTCTTGTGCATGGGTGGAGCAGAGATAGGGGAGTGTTCACGTAACAAGCGTGTGGGAGGAGCTAGAAACTAGTTGGGGCGGGGCATCATGGGAGTGCTATATACGTAAATCAGAGGGATGTGATTACATGGTGAGAGCGGGTCAGGAGAGTCCAAACTGAAAAAGGAAAAGTATGGGGAAGATGTACGAGCGGTAAGTAACTACATGAGCATACCTGGAAGATGCCATGTGCTTACAGAGGGAACTTCGGTTATAGCCCCATTCTCCAGATGGGCCAGGGGTCCGTACGTTACCAGATGGTGTAGCTGAGAATCCTGCAGAGTAATGGAGGAACGCGAGCAATGTGCTTGGATATATTGTAAATGGCCTGCGGGGGGGTCGAGCAATACGGGATTTTCAGACGTTACTTCTTTGTGCAGAGTAATAAATTATGCAGAAAACGGTCTCGTAAAGAACCGTCCAGGAAAGATCCTGCTATTTTCTGACAGCGATGAGTGAAGGATGAAGCAGGATATGGTCTATTCTCCCCTTCCATACGAGCAGTAGATCCATACTGCATTACATGAGGGTGGAAGACCCTCCCAGCACTTGTAAAGATATCCTTCCATCGTGTCTGTAACGAGAAGATCTAACGAAGAGAGCGCGAGCCCCGTCCGTCCACTCTTACAAGTGCAGTAATTGTGGGGCGATAGGGCTGTGACATCAGCCACCCAAAACCTCTGCACCAAGTCTGTCGGGACCTTTAAAACCCTTTGAATACTGGGCTACGAGTGACTACTGGTTGGCGTAGATTATCAGCCCATACACAAAGTCTCTGTGAGGGAACCAATCCCAGTAATAACTGGTCTGAAAGGCAGAAAAAGCACAATTGGACACTGCACATAGATTGTTTCTGTGTTGGGACGCCCCGCTGTCAGGATTTGGGGATACTGTGTCCTTATGAAACCCGGCTGTTTACCCTCCTCCAGAATAGAAGACCATTCACATTGGTAGGATCTTGTTGGATCACTTGTAAGAGATGTTCCCTTCCTGCAGCATGTCCGAGCGGCGGACGGATTAGAACACTGCGGTCTCTACAGTTACTACAGTCCTGATCAATCCTATGTAGCATGGCTGGATCTTAACAAGGTTCCAAGTAGAGCTTCAACATGCAACAAGAAGAAATGGGAGCGAGACAAAACATTTTTTGAGTATTTAATTTAATGAAAACAACAAATAAGCTGAAACAGGCTGTTTTTCAGCTGATCAAAAGTTTAGGACCACAGCTCCAAAAAAAAACTAAACCCCCCCCCAAAACAGAAATCCAACCTCCAAACATGAACTCAGTAATGAGTAGCTCCGTCGTTATTGTTTCGGCATGCTTGATGGAAGCGTTTCCATGAGGTGAGTGGGAACATTTCTCCAAGTGGTGAAGACGGCCGCACGAAGGCCATCTACTGTCTGGAACTGTTGTCCATTTTTGTAACCTTCCCTCGCCATCCATCCCCAAAGGTTCTCAATTGGATTTAGATCAGGGGAACACGCCGGGTGGGCCAAAAGAGTGATGCTATTCTCCTGGAAGAAGTCCCGTGTCCTGCGGGCATTGTGTACTGTAGCCTTGTCCTGTTACCACACAGACGAGGGCCCTCAGTCATGAGGAATGCTCTCTGCAACATCTGGACATAGCCAGCGGCCGTTTGACGCCCCTGCACTTCCTGAAGCTCCATTGTTCCACTAAAGGAAAAAGCACCCCAGACCATTATGGCGCCCCCTCCACTGTGGCGCGTAGAAAACATCTCAGGTGGGATCTGCTTGTCATGCCAGTAACGTTGGAAACCATCAGGACCATCAAGGTTAAATCTTTTCTCATCAAAGAATAAAACTTTCTTCCACCTGGTGAAATCTTTTGGGGTCTTCCACTTGACTTTTTTGTTCCATAACCCTCAGGATCATTTAAGAAATTCCAAATGACTGTCTTCCTGCGTCCGACCTCAGCAGCGATGGCGCGCTGTGAGAGACCCTGCTTATGCAGTTCAACAACCCGACCACGTTCAAAAAGGGAGAGTTTTTTTGCCTTTGCCATCACAACGTGTGACTACCTGACAGAGAATGACAATGAATCCACATCTTTGCACAGATTTGGCCTTTTAAAGGCATGTGGATCAGCTGAAAAACAGCCCGTTTCAGTTTATTCGTTGTTTTCATTCAATTGAATGCTCAAAAAATGTTTAGTCTCCCTCCCATTCCTTCTTGTTGCATGTTGAAGCTCCACTTGGAACCTTGTTAAGATCCAACAATGTAAAATATGATTTTGCCATTTTTCAAGTGGTTTTAAACTTTTGATCGGGACTGTATATGAATTGGTTCCGGGACGACCACTGTAACTGGAGTCAATAACTATGGAAAACCAAAAATGGTTGGAAAGCCACAAAATGTCATCCCAAGAAAAGAGAAAATGAAGATTTAAGAGGAGTAGAGAGAGAACGCCAGTTCATCCTGTAAGTCAGGATCACTTTTTAGGATGAGGACAGGACACAGTGATCAGAAACATGGAGCCCACCCTTACCTGGTGTCCAGAGGAGCCGCGTGTCCCAGGACACGTAGTACTGCACTGTAGAGAGGAGCTACTGGACACTAGAACAGGGGTTTTATAGAGAAATGGCCATGTGAGCGGTTGGATTGGAGGCATTGTGCGATGATCTTACTTCTGCTTACAACGGCCCAGGAAAGACCATTTTATGCAAAAAATATTGTATCCTGAGGCCACTGGATCGAGGGGTCGCTGTACTCATATTCAGCTGTAAAGCTTTATCATTAGGGGTAAGGAAAGGTTGGAAATCCATACTTAAAGGGGGGCTCCAGGAATTAAGAAAATGGAAATACATATGTATTACTTTATTATATATCTATTTCCAAAGTGGCTCGCCTTGTCTGGGGAGCAATCATTAGGACGAATAAAATGGCCGCCGTCCTATTAGTAGACACAGAATCGGTCCTAACCACACAGCAGGATGGGTTACTTCACAACACTGAGCTAAAGAGCCGCCGCCTCATCCTCCTCTCTGCTTGTCAGGGATCTTCAGCTGAAACTCTGTAGGAATGAAGACATGAGGTACAGAGGGGAGATGGGGGGATGAGCAGCAGCTCTTGTATGCAGTCTCCATTACAACAGTCTGTCCTGTCCGTCCTCTCTGTAGGAATGAAGACATGAGGTACAGAGGGGAGATGGGGGGGGGGGGGGGGAAGAGCAGCAGCTCTTGTATGCAGTCTCCATTACAACAGTCTGTCCTGTCCGTCCTCTCTGTAGGAATGGAGTTCATGAGGAGACATGAAGTACAGAGGGGAGATGGGGGGGGGGATGAGCAGCAGCTCTTGTATGCAGTTCCCATTACCACAGTCTGTCCTGTCCGTCCTCTCTGTAGGAATGGAGTTCATGAGGAGACATGAAGTACAGAGGGGAGATGGGGGGGGGGGGATGAGCAGCAGCTCTTGTATGCAGTTCCCATTACCACAGTCTGTCCTGTCCGTCCTCTCTGTAGGAATGGAGTTCATGAGGAGACATGAAGTACAGAGGGGAGATGGGGGGGAATGAGCAGCAGCTCTTGTATGCAGTTCCCATTACCACAGTCTGTCCTCTCTGTCTTTCATGTCTCCTAATGGACTCCATTCTGACAGAGATTCAGCTGAAGATCTTATCATGTGTATTCCAGATTCCTGACAAGTAGAGCAGAGAGGAGGATGAGGCGACTCTTTAGCTCAGTGTTCTGAAGTAACCCATCCTGCTGTGTGTGTTAGGACCGGTTCTGTGTGCACTAATAAGATGGCTGCCATTTTATTTCTCCTGATTACTCCCCAGACAAGGCGAGCCAATATAACTAATAAAAGGTATTTAGGAATAGATTTATAATAAAGTAATATTTAAAGGCTATGTACACCTTTTGGGGATTTTTTTTTTATTATTGCATTGTACTCATTTTGAGCAAATTTTTTTTTATTTTTTATTGGTCTTTATAAAAAAAAAAAATTCTGTACAGAGCAGAGATGCTGTAGAAGCACCCTTTGTATTTTCTGTCTTTTTCGTCAGACCGGCGGCTGACGGCTCCAGTGACCTCCTAAACACTCATTAAAGCCCAGGTCTTATCTTACTGATAAGAATGTGGCTGAAATAAGTGTTTATGACTCTCAGTAATTTAGAGAGAAAGTTTATTAGATGACCGGAACAAAGTGAAAGTACTGGTCACACAGCTAGTTAACCCTTTGTGACAGAATGGCTCAATATTTTTAATAAAGGGAGATTTAAAAAAACATTTTTAGCTGAAAATGAGTCACATGTAATCATAAAAAAATTCCCTCTGAAGGTGTACAAGAGCTTTTAAGTATTTCCATTTTCTTAATTCCCTGAGGACCCCTTTAAGTACAAATCCTTAAGGTCCCATTCAACTGCTAAATGAAACTGGTCCTTGATGGGAATTGTTTTAGCTGCTGATGTTTTCTGAATAGCAGGAGCTGAAAGCATGGAACTGGTTTTGTTTGAAAGCTAAACCGGAGATATCACTGTTAGAAATCGAGTCGGGAATAATTGTGGGTAAAACCTGCTTTTACTTTTAGCTGTATTCACTGCATCCCGATTTCTAACAGTGATATCTTACCATGTGCTGAAGATAATGCCATTCGGACCCTTTTCAACCTTAAATCTGTGAAAAATTATCATATAGACAAAATTAGTGCAAAATCTAACCAAAACGCATCAGACTAACCAGTGAAGGAACATCTGCAGATGATGGAATTTTCAGCACCTAGCTCCGATCTGTGACCCATGAGAGGGGCATAAAAAAAACGGAATAAAGACATTTCACTAGAATAAAAAATCTAAACTAAGCATACAGACATGGAGAGCAGTGCCCAGGCATCTCCCTGCACTTACTATTATCCCTGGGCCCCGCTCCATTCTCCTGGTATAGGCTCCGGTATCTTCATATGTTCGGCTCAACTGGGTGGAGCCTGCTTCTCCCTGGCTAGAGCGCTGGCCAATCGCAGCGCTCAGCTCATAGCCCGAGAGAAAGAAAAAAAAAAACTCTCTCAGGCTATGAGCTGAGCGCTGAAGCAGGCTCCTCCCAGTTGAACCAAACATGTGAAGATACCGGAGCCTATACCGGGAGAACGGAGCGGGGCCCAGGGATAATAGTAAGTGCAGGGAGATCCCCGGGCGCCGCTCTACATGTCTGTATGCTTAGTTTAGATTTTCTTATTCTAGTGAAAGGTCCTCTTTAACCACATGAAACCTGACATATCAGATCTAATCGTGTGATGCTTCCTGTTCATCAACGTACCAGTTATCACTACTTGTCACACAGAAAAATGGGACACAAAGGGACAGGATCTTGAGCTGAGAGGCCTCGGTTTATCACTCCGAGGCCTCACTACGTTCCTAGGATGAGATGTCGGCACTGTTCTACACTTCAGCTAAGAGGTCTCAGTTTATCACTCCGCTCCTAGGATGAGATGTCAGCACTGTTCTACACTTCAGCTGAGAGGTCTCAGTTTATCACTCCGGCAGATCACTACGTTCCTAGGATGAGATGTCAGCACTGTTCTACACTCCAGCTGAGGTCTCAGTTGATCACTCCAGCAGATCACTACGCTCCTAGGATGAGATGTCGGCACTGTTCTACACTGCAGCTGAGGTCTCAGTTTATCACTCCGGCAGATCACTACGTTCCTAGGATGAGATGTCAGCACTGTTCTACACTCCAGCTGAGGTCTCAGTTGATCACTCCGGCAGATCACTACGTTCCTAGGATGAGATGTCAGCACTGTTCTACACTCCAGCTGAGGTCTCAGTTGATCACTCCAGCAGATCACTACGCTCCTAGGATGAGATGTCGGCACTGTTCTACACTGCAGCTGAGGTCTCAGTTTATCACTCCGGCAGATCACTACGTTCCTAGGATGAGATGTCAGCACTGTTCTACACTCCAGCTGAGGTCTCAGTTTATCACTCCGGCAGATCACTACGTTCCTAGGATGAGATGTCGGCACTGTTCTACACTCCAGCTGAGGCCTCGGTTGATCACTCCAGCAGATCACTACGCTCCTAGGATGAGATGTCGGCACTGTTCTACACTGCAGCTGAGGTCTCAGTTTATCACTCCGGCAGATCACTACGTTCCTAGGATGAGATGTCAGCACTGTTCTACACTCCAGCTGAGGTCTCAGTTTATCACTCCGGCAGATCACTACGTTCCTAGGATGAGATGTCGGCACTGTTCTACACTTCAGCTGAGAGGCCTCGGTTTATCACTCCGGCAGATCACTACGTTCCTAGGATGAGATGTCTTAAACCATAGCCTTACCTGTTGTGCTACAGAAGAGATCTAGACTTTGGGAATGTCCTTACTGTGTTCAACACTACATCATACTCTCTAGCTCCACCTGCTGCCAGCTGTGGACAATTCTCAATCTGGACAGCCTTTAAATAGGAAGTGAGGTCATCACTCAGTGCCCGTTTATTTGGATTTCTTCCCTGGGTGTTTTGACTTCAGTGATCTTCCTTGTATTGAACTCCTGCCTGATATCCCGACTATTCTACAGCCTGCTGATTTTGTACCTTGCCGCCAGATCGTGAATGACCTTAGCCTGCCTGACTCTTCTCCGGATTTTGATTCTGAACTATTCGCCTGACGACGCTTTGCCTGGATCTCAAGCACACTATTTCCACTTCGGACACTACCTTTTACAGGTACCTTACATAATAAACGGGCCACAATGGCAGTGGACCCTGCTGAGATTGTTAAGGCGATTACACGTCAGGGACAATTGATCGGAGCTCATGAACAGCATCTTGCTTCCCTGGACGCCAAGTTAGATGAACTTTGCACCATGCTCAAATCTTGTTTGCCTGGTTCCTCTGCAACGGTTCAGACTCCGGATCCTACTCCTACTACGGTCCAACCCGCCTCTTCTGTACCACCAAAACTTCCCTTGCCTGACAAGTTTGGTGGCGATACTGAGGACTGCAGAGGCTTTTTAAATGTTTGCCGTTTGCATTTCCGCAACAACCCTGCAACTTTTAGCACTTCGTCTGCCAAAGTGACTTTTGTAATTTCCTTGTTAAAGGGGAAGGCCCTGGCCTGGGTCTCTCCTTATTTGGAACGCAACGATCCTGTACTCCAAGATGCTGAAAAATTTCTGGCCTCTCTCCAGATTGTATTTGACAAGCCAGGTAGAGTTTCTGCAGCTGAGTACTCCCTCTTGGACATACAACAAGACACCAGATCTGTGGCACAGTATGCTATTGAGTTCCGTACCCTTGCTGCTGAAACAAATTGGGACTCAAGGGCATTACGTGCAGCCTTCCGAAAAGGTCTTACGGATCGCATCAAGGACGAATTAGTCTATAAGGATCTCCCAGAAGACCTTGAGAAATTCATAGAGCTGTGTGTTCGTCTGGATGTCCGGTACCATCAAAGATGCCAAGAGAGACTTAGAACCCGCAAGTTTCCTAGGCCAGCTTACCGTTTGGCCCCTAACTTCCAAGCACCACCTCAGCCAGAAACCTCTGTTGAACCCCAGACACCTGTGGAACCCATGGAGGTGAGCCGTCTCCACCTAACTGAGTCAGAGAAACAAAGGAGGTGTTCATTGGGCCTGTGCCTGTACTGCGGACTTAAAGGACATTTAGTATCTGTCTGCCCCTCCCGTCCAGTAAAAGGCAGGGTCTAACCAGTGTTGGAGGAGCTGGCTTAGACCTTACAGGTAGATCCTCCAAGACCAAGATTACTGTTCCGGCTACTATCCATTTATCTTCTAAGCTTGTTTTCTGTGAGGCTTTTGTGGATTCCGGAGCGGCGGGTATATTCTTGGACTACACTTTTGCAAGACAGAACAACATCCCGTTTGTTCCTAAGTCTAGACCCCTGAACATTACCACCCTGAATGGACAGCCCTTGGGAGATGGTATTGTGAAATTCGAGACTACGACAATCACCCTGCAGGTAGGCCTCCTCCACAAAGAGGAAGTTGTCTTGTCTCTTATTGATTCTCCGCTTCTGCCTATCATCCTTCGTTACCCATGGTTACAACTTCACAACTCCTCTTTTGATTGGGAAAATGGAGAACTAACCTCCTGGGGATCGTCCTGTCGCCTTCGCTGTTTGTCTCAACCCAAAAGACTTTCTGCTTGCATGTTGGCTCCTGTGACTATCCCACCTACCTTGCCTCGTGAATACCATGACTTTGCAGACGTATTTTGCAAACAAAAGGCAGAGGTGTTACCCCCACATCGTCCTTTTGACTGTACAATTAAATTGATTCCCGGAGCACCTCTTCCCAAAGGAAAGACCTACCCCCTGTCTCTGCCCGAACAAAAATCTATGGAGGAATACGTAAGAGACAACTTGGAAAGAGGTTTTATCCGACCCTCTTCTTCTCCAGTAGGAGCAGGTTTCTTCTTCGTTGAAAAGAAAGATGGGGGCCTTCGACCATGCATAGACTATCGGGGGTTAAATCAAATCACCATAAAGGACTCCTACCCTTTGCCACTCATTCTTGAACTATTTGATCTACTTAAGGGGGCTGTTATATTCTCCAAGCTAGACCTACGAGGGGCTTATAACCTGATTCGAATTAATGAGGGGGACGAGTGGAAGACAGCATTCAACACTCGTAATGGACACTTTGAATATTTGGTCATGCCATTTGGCTTGTGTAACGCACCTGCTGTCTTTCAACGTTTCATGAATTAAATTTTTCATGATTTCAGCAACCGTTTTGTGATCATCTACTTGGACGACATTTTAATCTTTTCCAAGACTCTTCCAGAGCACATCTCGCATGTGAAACAGGTATTACAACGGCTTAGAGAAAACCATCTTTATGCAAAAATCGAGAAGTGCAGTTTCCATCAAAGCTGTATTCCTTTCCTTGGGTACATCATAAGTGCTGACGGTTTCCAAATGGACCCTCAAAAACTTTCCGCTGTCTTGCAATGGCCCCAAACGACCACTTTAAGAGGACTCCAAAGCTTTTTAGGATTTGCAAATTACTACAGACGCTTCATTAAGAGTTTTGCCTCCATTGCGGCACCCCTTACTGCCATGACTAAGAAGGGTACAAATTGCAAGGCGTGGTCTTCAGAAGCAAAATCAGCTTTCCAGCGATTAAAGGACATGTTCAGTAAAGCTCCAATTCTTCTGCATCCAAATCCTGACCTCCAGTACACTGTTGAGGTTGATGCCTCTGAGGTTGGAGCAGGTGCCGTACTCTCCCAGA
The DNA here is from genome assembly GCF_014858855.1 of Bufo gargarizans. Classification (NCBI taxonomy): domain Eukaryota; kingdom Metazoa; phylum Chordata; class Amphibia; order Anura; family Bufonidae; genus Bufo; species Bufo gargarizans. The sequence continues at coordinate 3,479,125 of NC_058084.1, forward strand.
GACAGCCAAAGTCTGGTAGAATCCATCCAGTAGCTTTTTTCTCTAGAAAGTTTTCTCCGGCAGAGATGAATTATGATGTTGGGAATCGAGAACTACTGGCCATCAAATTGGCATTGTCTGAATGGCGACATCTTCTGGAAGGGGCTTCCAAACCTTTTACTATCCTCACTGACCATAAAAACCTACTGTATCTTCAGACTGCTAGACGTCTGAACTCACGTCAGGCTCGATGGGCTCTGTTTTTCTCCCGTTTTAATTTTGTCCTTTCTTACGTTCCAGGACATAGAAACAAAAAAGCCGACGCTCTTTCCAGACAGTTCGCTTCCTCTGAAGAAGATCAACCAGCCGAGCAGTATATAATCCCACCTCACAAAATTGTCGCACAGATCTCTACGGCCCTTTCCCAACAACTACAAGAAACCCAGAATCGTGTTCCCCAGGGCTTGAAGATACCACCAGGTCGCCTGTACGTAGCCCCTAGTCTCAGAAAACCTATACTCCTCTGGGCACATGATGGCGTGTTATCCGGTCATCCTGGTGTCACCATCACTCTTAAGACCTTGCAGCGTCATGTCTGGTGGCCTCGTATGAAAAAGGATGTTACTGACTATGTGGCTGCCTGCCCAACTTGTGCTGCTAATAAAGTACCCCGCACATTACCTGCTGGACTGTTACATCCACTTCCGGCACCTCGCCAGCCTTGGACCCATTTGACCTTGGACTTCATTGTAGACTTACCCAAGTCCGAGGGCATGACTGCTATATGGGTCACAGTGGATCGCTTTTCCAAAATGTCTCATTTTGTGCCGATTCCGGGATTACCTACAGCGAAAGCACTGTCCACTCTTTTCCTTTCCCATATTGTAAGACATCATGGCATACCTACCAATATCATCTCAGATCGCGGATCCCAGTTCGTTTCCCGATTCTGGAGAGCGTTTTGCAAGAAACTGGGAGTAACGCTCTCACTCTCTACCTCACATCACCCTCAAACTGATGGTCAAACCGAACGCATGAACCAGACCCTAGAAACCTACCTTCGACATTATGTCAATGCCTTACACTCCAACTGGTCTGAGTATTTGCCTTTAGCTGAGTTCGCCCTAAATTCCCGTTGGCACAGTGCTCTTCATACCACACCATTCTATGCAGCCCTAGGCTATCACCCTCAGACTTTTCCCCTACTCCAGCCTTCTTCTGGTGTACCAGCAGCAGATCAGCGGGTGAAAAATATTCTACTACATTGGAAGAAGATTCGTTTATTACTACGGAAGTCAGCAGGCAAGTACAGGCTTTTTTCCAACAGACGAAGACGCCATATACCTCCATATGTGGTGGGGGACAGAGTTTGGCTATCAACCAAGTATGTGAGACTGAAACAACCTTCTACCAAATTGGGCCCTCGATTCATCGGTCCTTACAGGATCATTGCTCGAGTTGGACCAGTTTCCTATCGCTTAAGATTACCTTCTTCTCTCCGGATACATCCCGTCTTCCACGTTTCACTCCTCAAAAAAGCTATTTTCAACCGCTACTCCAGATCACAACAACTACCTCCTCCTGTTCTTGTTGATGGACAAAATGAGTTTGAAGTCTCCAAGATTCTTGATTCCAGAAGACAGGGCCGTGGCCTTCGGTATCTGGTTCGTTGGAAGGGGTATCCTGTCACAGACCGCTCCTGGGTTCCAGCCAAAGATCTGCATGCCCCTTCTCTTATACGAGACTTCCATACCTCGTTTCCCACTAAGCCCCGCTAGGCCCCCGGAGGGGTCCATTGGGGAGGGGGCCCTGTCATGACCCGGGTTGTATTCGAACCGGGGATCTTCCTGGTCTCTTAAACCATAGCCTTACCTGTTGTGCTACAGAAGAGATCTAGACTTTGGGAATGTCCTTACTGTGTTCAACACTACATCATACTCTCTAGCTCCACCTGCTGCCAGCTGTGGACAATTCTCAATCTGGACAGCCTTTAAATAGGAAGTGAGGTCATCACTCAGTGCCCGTTTATTTGGATTTCTTCCCTGGGTGTTTTGACTTCAGTGATCTTCCTTGTATTGAACTCCTGCCTGATATCCCGACTATTCTACAGCCTGCTGATTTTGTACCTTGCCGCCAGATCGTGAATGACCTTAGCCTGCCTGACTCTTCTCTGGATTTTGATTCTGAACTATTCGCCTGACGACGCTTTGCCTGGATCTCAAGCACACTATTTCCACTTCGGACACTACCTTTTACAGGTACCTTACACTACGTTCCTAGGATGAGATGTCGGCACTGTTCTACACTTCAGCTAAGAGGTCTCAGTTTATCACTTCGGCAGATCACTACGCTCCTAGGATGAGATGTCGGCACTGTTCTACACTCCAGCTGAGGTCTCAGTTTATCACTCCGGCAGATCACTACGTTCCTAGGATGAGATGTCAGCACTGTTCTACACTCCAGCTGAGGTCTCAGTTTATCACTCCGGCAGATCACTACGTTCCTAGGATGAGATGTCGGCACTGTTCTACACTCCAACTAAGAGGCCTTGGTTTATCACTCCGGCAGATCACTACGTTCCTAGGATGAGATGTCGGCACTGTTCTACACTTCAGCTGAGAGGCCTCGGTTTATCACTCCAGCAGATCACTACGTTCCTAGGATGAGATGTCGGCACTGTTCTACACTTCAGCTGAGAGGCCTCGGTTTATCACTCCGGCAGATCACTACGTTCCTAGGATGAGATGTCGGCACTGTTCTACACTTCAGCTAAGAGGTCTCAGTTTATCACTTCGGCAGATCACTACGCTCCTAGGACGAGATGTCGGCACTGTTCTACACTTCAGCTGAGAGGTCTCAGTTTATCACTCCGCTCCTAGGACGAGATGTCAGCACTGTTCTACACTTCAGCTGAGAGGTCTCGGTTTATCACTCCGGCAGATCACTACGTTCCTAGGATGAGATGTCAGCACTGTTCTACACTCCAGCTGAGGTCTAAGTTTATCACTTCGGAAGATCACTACGTTCCTAGGATGAGATGTCAGCAGTGTTCTACACTCCAGCTGAGGCCTCGGTTTATCACTTCGGCAGATCACTACGTTCCTAGGATGAGATGTCAGCACTGTTCTACACTCCAGCTGAGGCCTCGGTTTATCACTTCGGCAGATCACAACGCTCCTAGGATGAGATGTCAGCACTGTTCTACACTCCAGCTGAGGTCTCGGTTTATCACTCTGGCAGATCACTACGTTCCTAGGATGAGATGTCAGCACTGTTCTACACTCCAGCTGAGAGGCCTCGGTTTATCACTTTGACAGATCACTACGTTCCTAGGATGAGATGTCAGCACTGTTCTACACTCCAGCTGAGAGGCCTCGGTTTATCACTTTGACAGATCACTACGTTCCTAGGATGAGATGTCAGCACTGTTCTACACTCCAGCTGAGAGGCCTCGGTTTATCACTTTGACAGATCACTACGTTCCTAGGATGAGATGTCAGCACTGTTCTACACTCCAGCTGAGAGGCCTCGGTTTATCACTTTGACAGATCACTACGTTCCTAGGATGAGATGTCAGCACTGTTCTACACTCCAGCTGAGAGGTCTCAGTTTATCACTCTGGCAGATCACTACGTTCCTAGGGATGATGTCAGCACTGTTCTACACTCCAACTAAGAGGCCTTGGTTTATCACTCTGGCAGATCACTACGTTCCTAGGACGAGATGTCAGCACTGTTCTACACTCCAGCTGAGAGGCCTCGGTTTATCACTCCGGCAGATCACTACGCTCCTAGGACGAGATGTCAGCACTGTTCTACACTCCAGCTGAGAGGCCTCGGTTTATCACTCCGGCAGATCACTACGTTCCTAGGATGAGATGTCAGCACTGTTCTACACTCCAGCTGAGAGGTCTCAGTTTATCACTCTGGCAGATCACTACGTTCCTAGGATGAGATGTCAGCACTGTTCTACACTCCAGCTGAGGCCTCGGTTTATCACTTCGGCAGATCACAACGCTCCTAGGATGAGATGTCAGCACTGTTCTACACTCCAGCTGAGAGGTCTCAGTTTATCACTCTGGCAGATCACTACGTTCCTAGGATGAGATGTCAGCACTGTTCTACACTCCAGCTGAGGTCTCGGTTTATCACTCTGGCAGATCACTACGTTCCTAGGATGAGATGTCGGCACTGTTCTACACTCCAGCTGAGAGGCCTCGGTTTATCACTCTGGCAGATCACTACGTTCCTAGGGATGATGTCAGCACTGTTCTACACTCCAACTAAGAGGCCTTGGTTTATCACTCTGGCAGATCACTACGCTCCTAGGACGAGATGTCGGCACTGTTCTACACTCCAGCTGAGGCCTCGGTTTATCACTTCGGCAGATCACTACGCTCCTAGGACGAGATGTCCGCTCTGGTCACCGTTGTGTGTCCTGCTAGTTGGGAGAATGATTAACTGGAATGACAGGAAGAGGAGCAGAGAGGAGAACCTCTGCCCAGACACATCATCTGATTAAAAGAATGGCGCCTAGTGATTTGTTCTGTACTGCAAGTGAAACTGTCACATCCCATGCTGAATGCGGCAAACGGCATCTTAACAAAGCATCAGAAGGCATCTGCACGATACTGGACTACAAGCCAGATGTCCAGCTACAGGTGTCCACTGACCTCATCCCACCGCTGTCAAAGGCTAGCATGCAAGGTAGCAATGGAGGTCTGTCCTCTTCAGTGCCAAGTCCTGCTTTTGTCTCAGATGCATTGATAACTGGCGATTGGTCTGGAGCCCCCGTGGGCAGTGCCATGAAGAAGCCATCACATGGGAACATCACACCAATTCTACTCCTCAGATTTTGGGGTGGGGTGGCATAATGTACAGTAGTCAGACCCCCTCTAGCCTTCATTTTTAGGTGCAAACAGCTCAGCCTTACATTGATATGGTCGTGGAGCCAGTGGTCCGGCCATTTCACCCAGGAGCTGTTTTTTTTTTTTTTTCAGGATAACTCCAGCCTGCATGCTTGGCCTAAATGTGCCACCATGGCCTGCAGTGTACCAGACTTCTCTCCCATCGAGCACATCTGGGACCTCATTGGTCAGCAGTTGTAAAGGGAGCTGCCAGTAGCAGATCTTGATGATTTGTGTGCCCTAGTGCATTCAGCAAGGCAAAACATTCCCTCACTGATGGCTGCCAAGGCGTGGACGTCCATAGATTTGTACACTTGGCACTCATACTCCATACATCCAGACGCTGTGAATATTTTTTCTATTTACTTGCATACAATTAATATGTCTGCCGATCCTCTGATTTCCATAATTCCATGACTTTTTTCCTTCTTGGTGCTGCAATTTCAACGTTGAGGAGAGTAGTAGCAGAAATAATCAATTGTCACAACCAGACAGCTGAGAAGCTCTGAGAGGCCTTTCAGAACCTCCTCCTTGAGTTCTGTGTTGTGGTATTCAGCTCCTCCTCTCCTTAGCCTCTCTCAGCTGTCATGTGTTGGACTAATTGCTTCCCTTTAAATTCTTCCCCAGAAGGCTTTTCTGGGCGGCTTATATTTCTTCCTGGAGTATGTGTGCATGCCCATCTGGTTCTCCTCTCCTCTACAAAGTTAAGTGTTAAACTGTTATCTGTTATTTTCTGCTTGCTGGATCCCAGGTGACCCTGACTCCCTCCGTGTCTGGTGTAGGGAGCCGGTGGTCGTGTCCCCTCACTATTGTAGGGTGCTCAGGGGTTATATAGTCAAGGTACGTGGATATGCATACCTCCACCATTCGGATCTATGCATAGGCTAAGCAGCCAGGGAAAGTGCCAGGTCTTCTACAGGGGTCTCCCTTTTGTTCTTTAGCTGTTGGATCCAGCGAGTCATTTATGCATGTTGTTTTGCCTTGTTACCTGTACACATTCCGTGACATCAATGCAGTGCTCTTCAGGGCCCCCCCATTGACCCTCCTCACACATTCACGCTTTGGGCCAGTAACATGTCAGCGATGTCTTATCCTTGTGGAGTTGTGCATGTCTTAGGGCTCATGCACATGGACTTTTTTTAGTTCAGTATCCGTTACTTATACTGAACCTTTCATTTCAATGGGTCAGCAAAAAAAAAAAACTGAAGTGTCTTCGTATGCATTCCGTTTCCGTATTTCCATTCAAAGATAGAACATGTCCTATTATTGCCCGCAAATCACGTTCCATGGCTCCATTCAAGTCAATGGGTCCTCAAAAAAAAAAGGAACACATACGGAATGTACTCCGCATCCATTCTGTTTTTGCGGCTTTGGGCTGGGCCTAAAATTTCCATGTAATTACTGTATATGCCATACGGAAGAACGGAACCACTACTGAAATGAAAAACGGATCCATTAAAAACGACCCGCAAAACACTGAAAAAGCCATACGGTCGTGTGCATGAGCCCTTAAGGCTACGTTCACACTAGCGTTATTCTTTTCCGGTATTGAGTTCCATCACAGGAGCTACTAGTTTTATCCTAAGAGCGATCCGTTCAGAATGCATCAGTTCAGTCCCTCTTACGTTTTTGGGACGGAGAAAATACCTCAACATGCTGCAGTTTTCTCTCCGGACAAAAATACTGAACACTTGCCTGAATGCCGGCATTATTTTACATTGAAGTGCATTAGTGCCGGATGACACCAGAGCGACGGATCCGGTATTTCAATGCATTTGTCGGACTGATCCAGATCTGTCTGACAAATGCCATCAGTTTGCGGCCGGATCCGTCAGGCAGTTCCAGCGACTGAACTGCCGGAATCCTCTGCCGCAAGTGTGAAAGTACCCAAGCTGCATTTCCTGTGACATGGACTCGTTTTAACCGACTATGGTTTCCAACCACCGTCGTGGATGCTGGAGATGCCCCTTATTGTTCAGTCCCCGAGACCCGTGATGGGGCAGACGAGGAGAGGGTGTGCTACGGGCATGGGTCCAGTAGATGACACCCCATAAGTCAGTAACAGGACCCAGCATTCACTGCTGGACTGACATGACCCCCTCATCCACACTACAACCAGAACACGAGGCACAGGAAGACTCAAGATCATATTTATTACAAAAACTGAGGTTTTGGAAACATTTGATAACTTAGAATTTGATGGATGGTGGGAACTGCTCCATGTAGAAAACACTAACATCCTGGGAGAAGAAGGGACGGCACTCACTGCTGCAAGACACAAGAAGACAAGGGTCAGTGCACAGGACAACACAAGCTGCCAGGACTATAGCAGGTAAGTACAGCGGATGCACGCACTTTTGCCTTGTTCTGCACAGGTAGGTACAGCTTAAACTCTGCAGGGAGCTCATCTTCAGAATACAGACGATCTGAGAAATAAACTCGTCGAATTCTGCAGTTTGCGTGAATCTAAAACAATAGAAAGAGGTCACCACGATAAAGTGTATCACAATAGAGCAGTAGCAGCGGCCCAGTGTGAGCGGCAGCCTGGTGTGGGGGGGGGGGGGGGGTGGATGGAGTGTGAGCAGCAGTGGCCCGGTGTGTGTGTGGGGGGGGTGTGAAGTGCGAGCGGCAGTGGTTCGGTGTGTGGGGGGTGGAGTGTGAGCGGCAGTGGCCCTGTGTGTGGGGAGGGGGGGGGGGGGTCTGTGGAGTGTGAGCGGCGGTGGGGGGGGGGGGGGTGGTGGAGTGTGAGCGGCAGTGGCCCTGTGTGTGGGGAGGGGGGGGGGGTGGAGTGTGAGCGGCGGTGGCCCGGTGTGTGTGTGTGTGTGGGGGGGTATAGTATGAGCGGCGGTGGCCCGGTGTGTGTGGGGGGGTGGAGTGTGAGCGGCGGTGGACCGGTGGGGGGGGGGGGGGGTGGTGGTGGGTGGCGGCGGCGGCGTGTGAGCGGTGGGGGGGGGTGGTGGAGTGTGAGCGGCGGTGGCCCGGGAGGTGGAGTGTGAGCGGCGGTGGGGGGGGGGGGGGGGGGGGGGGTGGTGGTGGAGTGTGAGCGGCGGTGGGGGGGGGGGGTGGAGTGTGAGCGGCGGTGGCCCGGGGGGTGGGGGGGTGGAGTGTGAGCGTCGGTGGCCCGGTGGGTGTGTGTGTGTGGAGGGGTGGGGTGGAGTGTGAGCGGCGGTGGCCCGGTGGGTGTGTGGGGGGGGGGGGTGGAGTGTGAGCGGCTGTGGCCCGGTGTGTGTGTGGGGGGGGAGGAGTGGAGTGGACTGTGAGCGGCGGTGGCCCGGTGTGTGTGGGGGGGGAGGAGTGGAGTGGAGTGTGAGCGGCGGTGGCCCGGTGTGTGTGGGGGGGAGTGGAGTGTGAGCGGCGGTGGCCCGGTGTGTGTGGGGGGAGTGGAGTGTGAGCGGCGGTGGCCCGGTGTGTGTGTGGGGGGGGTGGAGTGTGAGCGGCGGTGGCCCGGTGGTGGGGGGGGGGGGGGTTTAGGTGGAGTGTGAGCGGCGGTGGCCCGGGAGGTGGGGGGGTGGTGGAGTGTGAGCGGCGGTGGGGGGGGGGGTGGAGTGTGAGCGGCGGCGGTGGGGGGGGGGGGTGGTGGAGTGTGAGCGGCGGTGGCCCGGGAGGTGGGGGGGGAGTGGAGTGTGAGCGGCGGTGGCCCGGGAGGGTGGGGGGGGAGTGGAGTGTGAGCGGCGGTGGCCCGGTGTGTGTGTGGGGGGGGTGGAGTGTGAGCGGCGGTGGCCCGGTGTGTGTGGGGGGGTGGAGTGTGAGCGGCGGTGGCCCGGTGTGGGGAGGAGTGATCATAGTGTAAACATCCAATTTACAGACCATAGACTACTGTGAACCCTCCACTGATAAGGTTCAAAAATCAAACCTGTACTCGAAGGGTTTCAATATAATTTGTGCCGTACGCCCGGCGGGTGAAGTCTGAAAGGTTAAACTGAATCTGGTTCCAGCCATCATCTAATCTCATGGGCATGGTGCAGATAAAAGGCTTCACTCGCGTCGTGCTCTGGTAGTTACTTGCCCGAAACCTCCGCCGCACATTCTTATCATCCAGCACCTGCAAAAATCAAGTAAACACTCGAGTCACCCTGCACTGAGAGAAGACTGCCCTCCCTCCCTCCCTGGTCACACTGGATCGAGAGAAGACTGCCCTCCCTCCCTGGTCACACTGGATCGAGAGAAGACTGCCCTCCCTCCCTGGTCACACTGGATCGAGAGAAGACTGCCCTCCCTCCCTGGTCACCCTGGATCGAGAGAAGACTGCCCTCCCTCCCTGGTCACACTGGATCGAGAGAAGACTGCCCTCCCTCCCTGGTCACACTGGATCGAGAGAAGACTGCCCTCCCTCCCTGGTCACACTGGATCGAGAGAAGACCGCCCTCCCTCCCTGGTCACCCTGGATCGAGAGAAGACCGCCCTCCCTCCCTGGTCACCCTGGATCGAGAGAAGACTGCCCTCCCTCCCTGGTCACACTGGATCGAGAGAAGACTGCCCTCCCTCCCTGGTCACACTGGATTGAGAGAAGACCGCCCTCCCTCCCTGGTCACACTGGATCGAGAGAAGACCGCCCTCCCTCCCTGGTCACACTGGATCGAGAGAAGACTGCCCTCCCTCCCTGGTCACACTGGATCGAGAGAAGACTGCCCTCCCTCCCTGGTCACACTGGATCGAGAGAAGACTGCCCTCCCTCCCTGGTCACACTGGATCGAGAGAAGACTGCCCTCCCTCCCGAGTCACCCTGCACCAAGAGAGGACTACCCTCCCGAGTCACCCTGCACCAAGAGAGGACTACCCTCCCGAGTCACCCTGCACCAAGAGAGGACTACCCTCCCGAGTCACCCTGCACCAAGAGAGGACTACCCTCCCGAGTCACCCTGCACCAAGAGAGGACTACCCTCCCGAGTCACCCTGCACCAAGAGAGGACTACCCTCCCGAGTCACCCTGCACCAAGAGAGGACTACCCTCCCGAGTCACCCTGCACCAAGAGAGGACTACCCTCCCGAGTCACCCTGCACCAAGAGAGGACTACCCTCCCGAGTCACCCTGCACCAAGAGAGGACTACCCTCCCGAGTCACCCTGCACCAAGAGAGGACTACCCTCCCGAGTCACCCTGCACCGAGAGAGGACTGCCCTCCCGAGTCACCCTGTGCTGAGAGATGACTGCCCCCCCACCCGAGTCACCCTGCACTGGCAAAAAAATTGTCTCCCATCTGTTTCACCTTGCAGTACAGTACCCCATATCTAGCCCTGTCTGTCAACTTGCAGTCGGAGGACATTGATCTACACCTTATCTCACCCTCCATTCCATGTCACCTTGCATTAGAGGGTCATCTACATCTTATATATTCCTCCTGCAGGAGAGATATTTACACTGCAGTACAGGATGCCATTTCTACCGCCGTCACCTTGGAGTCGTCTGCTCCTCCTCTATGTCTTAGATCTTCCTCCTAAAAAAACACTTGCAGAGGACAGATCTCCGAAGTAGGCACCTCACATATAAAGTCCATACACAGATGATGGAGGGCAGCACAAATGTAGCGCTTTCGCTTCAATGTAAAGATTTCGATCAAATGTTTCTGCCCAATATATTCTTTATCCAGCACGTGCAGCCCTCTACTTTATATGTTCCCCCGTCACCGAGGAGAAGACAACTCCACGTCACAGATCTCCCTCCTGTCTGTGGGCAAACACTCTACGTCACAGATCTCCCTCCTGTCTGTGGGCAAACACTCCACGTCACAGATCTCCCTCCTGTCTGTGGGCAAACACTCCACGTCACAGATCTCCCTCCTGTCTGTGGGCAAACACTCTACGTCACAGATCTCCCTCCTGTCTGTGGGCAAACACTCTACGTCACAGATCTCCCTCCTGTCTGTGGGCAAACACTCCACGTCACAGATCTCCCTCCTGTCTGTGGGCAAACACTCTACGTCACAGATCTCCCTCCTGTCTGTGGGCAAACACTCCACGTCACAGATCTCCCTCCTGTCTGTGGGCAAACACTCTACGTCACAGATCTCCCTCCTGTCTGTGGGCGAACACTCCACATCTTAGGTCACCCAGAAGAGGGAGGAGAAGACTCCACGTCACAGATCTCCCTCCTGTCTGTGGGCAACACTCCACGTCACAGATCTCCCTCCTGTCTGTGGGCAAACACTCCACGTCACAGATCTCCCTCCTGTCTGTGGGCAAACACTCTACGTCACAGATCTCCCTCCTGTCTGTGGGCAAACACTCTACGTCACAGATCTCCCTCCTGTCTGTGGGCAAACACTCTACGTCACAGATCTCCCTCCTGTCTGTGGGCAAACACTCCACGTCACAGATCTCCCTCCTGTCTGTGGGCAAACACTCCACGTCACAGATCTCCCTCCTGTCTGTGGGCAAACACTCCACGTCACAGATCTCCCTCCTGTCTGTGGGCAAACACTCCACGTCACAGATCTCCCTCCTGTCTGTGGGCAAACACTCCACGTCACAGATCTCCCTCCTGTCTGTGGGCAAACACTCTACGTCACAGATCTCCCTCCTGTCTGTGGGCAAACACTCCACGTCTTAGGTCACCCAGAAGAGGGAGGAGAAAACCACGTCACAGATCGCCCTCCTGTCTGCAGTATGTCACCCAGAAGAGGGAGGAGAAGACTCCACGTCACAGATCTCCCTCCTATCACTGTCATCCAGCAGTGGGCCAGACATGAGGACAGGGCACTCACCTGCACTTCAAAAGTGAAGTATTTCTTGAGGTTCTTGATGATCATGACCAGGAAGGGCAACTTGATGCCCAGGGTTTTTTTGGGGTCAGCTGGGCACGTGATATATGTGGTGCTGGAACAAGGAGAAGATTAGAGCTTATATTATAATATCTGAGGTGCACCCAACACACTGCTGTGAAAACCAACACGGCAGCAATGACGACACTGACCATTCACAGGTGACCAAGGGGAATCTTCACCCCAAACTGCTGGTCCTCAAAGACATAAAACCAGACCCTGAGGAATAAAACTGCCCAATGCTGATGTTGACCAGCACTCTGCCCCTCCAGCGGTATGAGGAGCCAACGTCTCTGGCTAGACGCCTCCAACAGCGCCATAGCAGTCCACCTTGAGAGGTTCTCCCTGCAGTGACCACCGCACTGGCCACAGCCACTCACCTGACATTGGTTCCCTCCACCTCGAGCACCAGGGACTGGATGTCATTGTCAGTTATCCTCTTGATGTGACCATTCCGCACCTGCAGATATAAGAGAAGGGGTTAAAGAGAGCGGGGGAGGGTCTCATGTGGACAGCAGCCTAAACTGTGTATATAGGAGCACACAACATGTATACATTAGGGCTTATACATGCATAAAACACACAGCACATACACCCAGTGCCCCCTTTATTAAAGCCCCCAAACCTCTCATGGTTGGAGCCCCCTAGTAAGGAGATTACACCTGTGGCCCAGTCTCCATGAGAATCCACATTAGAATAGGAAAATCCAGCGACAGGTGGTCCTGTGGATGATGGGGGTGAGAGGACTGCAGTTCTGGAGCTCCAACTGTGTTTGCATGACTATGGACAGGATATAAACCAGTGAGTACAGCTCTGGAGCTCCATCTAACTTGTCCAGACACTGAATCTGCCGCTTCTGACCATGGACATAACAGCAGATTACAGCTCTGGAGCTCCAACTGAGGGTTAGGATCCTCAAGGGTGAGAAATCCAGGCAGATGCTTCTCCATCATGTAATACAAGCAGGTGCCCGATTGGCTCTGAATTTATTCTGCAGCAGGACAACCACCCCCAACATCCAGCTAATGTCATAAGAACCATCTTCAGGAGTCCTGGAAGTGATAATATGGTCCCACAGAGCTCTGATCGCTCAACATCCCCCAGTCTGTCTGGGAGACAGAAGGATCGGAGCAAGCCTACATCCACCGGAGATCTGTGCTTAGTCCTCCAAGACCTCAGGGGCCTCATATATAGTCCAGAAATAACTCCTTTATTCACCCGGACACAATGTAACATGTTTGGCTCCATGCACCACCACAATGGATGCGAGATGAAGCGGACAAGATGTGCTTTACCCGCAGAGTGTCGGCTTTACCCGCAGACTCTCGGCTCTACCCGCAGACTGTCGGCTTTACCCGCAGACTGTCGGCTTTACCCGCAGACTGTCGGCTTTACCCGCAGGCTGTCGCACACACACACACATTACACACACAGGGGGCACACACACACATACCACACACAGGGGGCACACACACACATACCACACACAGGGGGCACACACAGGGGGCACACACACACATACCACACACAGGGGGCACACACACACATACCACACACAGGGGGCACACACACATACATTATATACAGGGGACACACACACACACACATTATATACAGGGGACACACACACACACACATTATACACACAGGGGGCACACACACACACATTATACACACAGGGGGCACACACACACACTATATACAGGGGGCACACACACACACTATATACAGGGGGCACACACACACACTATATACAGGGGGCACACACACACACTATATACAGGGGGCACACACACACACTATATACAGGGGGCACACACACACTATATACAGGGGGCACACACACACACATTATATACAGGGGGCACACACACACACACATTATACACAGGGGGCACACACACACACATTATACACAGGGGGCACACACACACACATTATACACAGGGGGCACACACACACACACACACATTATATACAGGGGACACACACACTATATACAGGGGACACACACACTATATACAGGGGACACACACACTATATACAGGGGACACACACACTATATACAGGGGACACACACACTATATACAGGGGACACACACACTATATACAGGGGACACACACACTATATACACACAGGGGGCACACACACACACATTATACACAGGGGGCACACACACACTATATACAGGGGGCACACACACACACATTATATACAGGGGGCACACACACACACACATTATATACAGGGGGCACACACACACACATTATATACAGGGGGCACACACACACACATTATACACAGGGGGCACACACACACATTATATACAGGGGGCACACACACACATTATATACAGGGGGCACACACAAACATTATATACAGGGGGCACACACACACATTATATACAGGGGGCACACACACACATTATACACAGGGGGCACACACATACATTATACACAGGGGGCACACACACACATTATATACAGGGGGCACACACACACACATTATACACAGGGGGCACACACACACACATTATACACAGGGGGCACACACACACACACATTATACACAGGGGGCACACACACACACACACACACAGGGGGCACACACACACACACACATTATATACAGGGGACACACACACTATATACAGGGGACACACACACTATATACAGGGGACACACACACTATATACAGGGGACACACACACTATATACAGGGGACACACACACTATATACAGGGGACACACACACTATATACAGGGGACACACACTATATACAGGGGACACACACTATATACAGGGGACACACACACTATATACAGGGGACACACACACTATATACAGGGGGCACACACACTATATACACACAGGGGGCACACACACACATTATACACAGGGGGCACACACACACTATATACAGGGGGCACACACACACACATTATATACAGGGGGCACACACACACACATTATATACAGGGGGCACACACACACACATTATATACAGGGGGCACACACACACACATTATACACAGGGGGCACACACACACACACATTATATACAGGGGGCACACACAGACATTATATACAGGGGGCACACACACACATTATATACAGGGGGCACACACAAACATTATATACAGGGGGCACACACACACATTATACACAGGGGGCACACACACACATTATACACAGGGGGCACACACATACATTATACACAGGGGGCACACACATACATTATATACAGGGGGCACACACACACATTATATACAGGGGGCACACACACACACTATATACAGGGGGCACACACACACTATATACAGGGGGCACACACACACACACACATTATACACAGGGGGCACCCACTCCCTCTCCCCGGGGGGCGCTCACCTTCTTGTCCCAGATCTGGAGCGGCTTGCTGCCGATGCTGTACAGGATGGACAGGAAGCCGGACTGGAAGGTGTTCTTGAACATGGTGTCTGCTCCGCTCTGCGCCTTTCTCCTCCGCAGCCGCGTTGCTATAACACGTCACTAGGCCGCGGTTGCCGGGGTGACGCCTCCTCCCTCCCCTCCCGTCGCCATGACAGCTGGCCCCGCCCCCGCCGCGCTTCTGTTTATAAGTACACAGTTCCGTCTCCTGGACACCGCCTGAGCTTGTAGACCGGAAGGGGCGGGGCCAGGAAGTCGTGCGGCCGCCATGTTACCTGAGGGCGATCCCTAATCAACAACCGCAGGACGCCCATTCACCCTCTGACAGCGGTCCTCAGGCTGCCTCTGCCCTATACACAAATACAGCGCCGGGATCCGTCAACAGCAGAGCGCTTCAGCAAGGGCAAATTCACCCGCTGCAGGGGTTAACCTGAAGTGATCTACACTGGAAAACTACTACCCCTAACTGGAGATCAGACAGGAGCGATCAGACAGAAGTAATCACCAGCAGAGATCAGTCAGAAGTAATCACCAGCGAAGATCAGACATGAGTAATCACCAGCAGAGATCAGACATGAGTAACCACCAGCAGAGATCAGACATGAGTAACCACCAGCAGAGATCAGACATGAGTAACCACCAGCAGAGATCAGACATGAGTAACCACCAGCAGAGATCAGACATGAGTAACCACCAGCGAAGATCAGACATGAGTAATCACCAGCAGAGAAAAGACATGAGTAACCACCAGCGAAGATCAGACAGGAGTAATCACCAGCAGAGATCAGACAAAAGTAATCACCAGCAGAGATCTGACAGGAGTAATCACCAGCAGAGATCAGACAGGAGTAATCACCAGCAGAGATCAGACAAAAGTAATCACCAGCAGAGATCTGACAGGAGTAATCACCAGCAGAGATCAGTCAGAAGTAATCACCAGCAGAGATCAGACAAAAGTAATCACCAGCAGAGATCAGTCAGAAGTAATCACCAGCAGAGATCAGACATGAGTAACCACCAGCGAAGATCAGACATGAGTAATCGCCAGCAAAGATCAGACATGAGTAACCATCAGCGAAGATCAGACAGGAGTAATCACCAGCAGAGATCAGACAAAAGTAATCACCAGCAGAGATCTGACAGGAGTAATCACCAGCAGAGATCTGACAGAAGTAATCACCAGCAGAGATCAGACAAAAGTAATCACCAGCAGAGATCAGACAAAAGTAATCACCAGCAGAGATCAGACAAAAGTAATCACCAGCAGAGATCAGACAGGAGTAATCACCAGCAGAGATCAGTCAGAAGTAATCACCAGCAGAGATCAGACATGAGTAACCACCAGCAGAGATCAGACAGGAGTAACCACCAGCAGAGATCAGACAGGAGTAATCACCAGCAGAGATCAGACAGGAGTAACCACCAGCAGAGATCAGACATGAGTAATCACCAGCAGAGATCAGACAGGAGTAATCACCAGCAGAGATCAGACATGAGTAACCACCAGCGAAGATCAGACATGAGTAACCATCAGCGAAGATCAGACAGGCGTAATCACCAGCAGAGATCAGACAAAAGTAATCACCAGCAGAGATCAGACAGGAGTAATCACCAGCAGAGATCAGACAGGAGTAACCACCAGCAGAGATCAGACATGAGTAACCACCAGCAGAGATCAGACAGGAGTAATCACCAGCAGAGAAAAGACATGAGTAACCACCAGCGAAGATCAGACAGGAGTAATCACCAGCAGAGATCAGACAGGAGTAATCATCAGCAGAGATCAGACAGAAGTAATCACCAGCAGAGATCTGACAGGAGTAATCACCAGCAGAGATCAGACATGAGTAACCACCAGCAGAGATCAGACAAAAGTAATCACCAGCAGAGATCAGACAGGAGTAATCACCAGCAGAGATCAGACAGGAGTAACCACCAGCAGAGATCAGACAGGAGTAACCACCAGCGAAGATCAGACATGAGTAACCATCAGCGAAGATCAGACAGGCGTAATCACCAGCAGAGATCAGACAGGAGTAATCACCAGCAGAGATCAGACAGGAGTAATCACCAGCAGAGATCAGACAGGAGTAATCACCAGCAGAGATCAGTCAGAAGTAATCACCAGCAGAGATCAGACATGAGTAACCACCAGCAGAGATCAGACATGAGTAACCACCAGTGAAGATCAGACAGGAGTAATCACCAGCAGAGATCAGACAGGCGTAATCACCAGCAGAGATCAGACAGGAGTAATCACCAGCAGAGATCAGACAGGAGTAATCATCAGCAGAGATCAGACAGAAGTAATCACCAGCAGAGATCTGACAGGAGTAATCACCAGCAGAGATCAGACAGGAGTAATCACCAGCAGAGATCAGACAGGAGTAATCACCAGCAGAGATCAGACAGGAGTAATCACCAGCAGAGATCAGACAGGAGTAATCACCAGCAGAGATCAGACAGGAGTAATCACCAGCAGAGATCAGACAGGAGTAATCACCAGCAGAGATCAGACAGGAGTAATCACCAGCAGAGATCAGACAGGAGTAGAGAGAAAAACTTGAATCCAGCTCACCTCCCAGTTAGTATAATCCCGATTCTGAAACCATAGGGGAGTGACCCCGTCGCAGGCTGCAGGTAATTTGGAAGAAGGTCTCAGATTCAAGTAGGGTCCATATTAAAATCGCTTCTTTATTTGGACATCATACAGACATGACAGACTGCCACACAGTACAACAGATTGGCGTTGACGCGTTTCGGGTGCTGAGACCCTTAGTCGTAACGTTGTTGCACAGTGAGATACCCCAATATAAAGGGAAAAGATAGCCATTCCCCCCTACAATCCATGGGAGGTGGCATTGATCCCATTGGTCGTCTCACTGTGCATCACACCCTAGTTGCCACCCATTCATTACCAAGTTAATGCATTGCAGACTGTGCTGGGACTTAACAAAAGTTAACCCTTAAGGACTCTGGTCCAAATTCTGTGAACATTCACTAAAAAGGGGGGGAAACAAGTGAAAGTCCAAAAAAACGCACAGTGTGAACACACCGACTCGTGTAACATATAAAAACATATATTGTACAAAACCAAAACGGCCTTCACATTAATAACAGTATTATTTCTGCTTAGGACATTGGTGCCACGCTTAGTAATCTTGTTATGCAGGAGAGAACCACTGATAATGATAATGGCACCAAGAACTACGGACCAAAATGGACAGACACAAGAAAAGGAATGGGGGGGGGGGGGGAAGGGGAGACAGTGAGAGAGAATAGACACGCAGGAATGATGCACATGAATGCACATATTGATATCTGCGCATTTTGATATGTTCTCCACAATGTTGGATATTAACAAATTTGTGCGCAACATTACAGTATCTCGGCACTTCCATGATGTCCCTGCCCCTCCTGAACACCCGCCAGCACAGATAGAGACTTATGAGGAAAATTCCTATAAGGATCTAATGTTCAAAGAACAGCTGTCTCTATGCTGCCTTGCGGGTCTTCAGGAGGAACGGGGAATCGTGGAGTCAGCCAGACCTGTCATGAGATTACAAACTCGCAATACTAAATTTTATCCGGTAATGTCGCGCACAAGCAGCATGGACATTTTCCAGGGCACATTGGAAAAGGAGTTGGAAAGAATCCAAAAGGAAACTAAGGTCACCAAATGTCCAGATAATTGAGGCCACTCCCATTTTCAGGCCCTTATGGAACTACAGCAATGTAGTGAAATAGTTATCAAGATGGCGGATAAGGGGGGGGCGGTGGTCATCATGGACAAGGATCTATATGGCGGCCAGATGCGGCACATGTTAACGGACGCATCCACATACAGAGTATTAACCAGTAACCCACTCAGTGAATACATGATTGAGTATATGTCTCTAATACAAAAAGGAAGAGACATGGGTATTTTTACAGAAACAGAATATAGGTACCTGTGTGTGGATGCGCCCGTGACTCCAATTATGCATGCTCTGCCGAAGATCCACAAGGGTGTCCACCCCCCCCCCCCCCCCCTTCGCCCCATAGTGTCTGGCATGGGATCCCTGACGGAGCGCCTGGGCAGTTGGCTGGACAACATCCTCCAGCCACTTGTCAGGCGCACGCCGGGTTTCCTTAAGGATACATCAGACGTATTAAGAGCCATGTATAGCCTAAAATGGGAAGCCAACTATATATGGATCACGGCGGATGTTATGGCTCTGTACCCCTCCATCCCCCACGGGGTCGCCCTGATGGCCATGGAATACCATCTCCATAGGTATACGGGATGTGGCCCCAACTATATTGATTACGTGTGTGAGGTCACGGCCTTCTTGCTTATTCATAATTACTTTATGTTCGACGGTGTGCACTACTTACAGACACGCGGAGTGTCAATGGGGGCGAAATTTTCGCCCTCGCTGGCGAATTTAACCATGGCATACTGGGAAGAAAAATTCATATATGATGTGGACAACCCTTTTGGGGCTGGATTGGTCTGGTACGGCAGATACATCGATGACCTGCTCATGATTTGGGCGGGCGGTGTATCTGCCGTCCCGGACCTCCAGATGTACCTTAATGCGAATAATTACAACCTACGTTTCACATGTGCCTTCGGTGAGACCACCATTAATTTCTTAGACCTGACGCTCCGAGGCTGCCCAGGTGAAGTGGTGCACACCCGAACATATAGAAAAGAGGTGGCCGGAAATTCCATCCTGAATGCCAGGATCCATCATCCCCTACACACTATCAGGGCGATCCCCGTCGGGGAATACATACGAGCAGCCAGGAACTGCAGTCTCCCTGCACTTCTGGACGAGGAATTTAATAAGGTAGATGTCAGACTAAAAGCCAGAAATTACCCCACCTGGATGCTAGAGAGGGGCAGAGCCATTGCACGGAGAAAAAATAGAGGGGAAATGCTTTTTGGCAAAATAGCAGCAGGAGGCAAACGGGATACCCCATCCAGGAGGTCGGAGAGGTATGGGAACAGTGACCAGGACAATGTACCAACGTTATCGCTGGCATACAGCAAGGAGTTCAATAAAATCCACTCCATCATTAAGGGCTGTCTGCCTATTCTGTATGATGACGAAATATTATATAATGCCCTAAAATCAGGTCTCAAAATTGTTTCCAGAAAAGCCACTACATTGTCCTGCTCGCTGTCCCCATCCCTCTTCACGACCAGTAGGATGGGAGTCAGTATGAAGTCCAGTTGGCTCAGATACAAGGGCTTTTCCAAATGCGGGGGCAATCCCTGCAAGACTTGCATCTATGCCACCCCCTCCAAGTCCTTTGACAGATCTGACCACTCCTGCAGCTTTCCAATACAAAGCTATATTAATTGCAACACTGCAGGAGTGGTATACATTATACAGTGCAAGGATTGCGACCTAATGTATGTAGGAAGTACGATCCGAAGATTCAGGAATCGCCTTCTGGAACACTTAAATTATATCAGCAACCCTAATGCACTTAATATCTCGAATGCAGCCAGACATTTTATACAAATACATGATCGTCAAGTAAGGGGCTTTAAAGCCTTCGCGATGGAGAGGGTTTTTGCCCCTAAGAGAGGTGGGGACCACCGCAAGAAACTCCTCCTACGGGAGGCGTTCTGGATCTTCAGGCTGAACACCAGAGCTCCACATGGCCTTAACCTGAAAAAGGAATTGATGTACATATACCAATAACAAATATGTTCATTTACATATCAATATGTGCATTTATGTGCATCATTCCTGCGTGTCTATTCTCTCTCACTGTCTCCCCTTCCCCCCCCCCCCCATTCCTTTTCTTGTGTCTGTCCATTTTGGTCCGTAGTTCTTGGTGCCATTATCATTATCAGTGGTTCTCTCCTGCATAACAAGATTACTAAGCGTGGCACCAATGTCCTAAGCAGAAAAAATACTGTTAAAAAATACTGTTATTAATGTGAAGGCTGTTTTGGTTTTGTACAATATATGTTTTTATATGTTACACGAGTCGGTGTGTTCACACTGTGCGTTTTTTTGGACTTTCACTTGTTTCCCCCCCTTTTTAGTGAATGTTCACAGAATTTGGACCAGAGTCCTTAAGGGTTAACTTTTGTTAAGTCCCAGCACAGTCTGCAATGCATTAACTTGGTAATGAATGGGTGGCAACTAGGGTGTGATGCACAGTGAGACGACCAATGGGATCAATGCCGCCTCCCATGGATTGTAGGGGGGAATGGCTATCTTTTTCCTTTATATTGGGGTATCTCACTGTGCAACAACGTTACGACTAAGGGTCTCAGTACCCGAAACGCGTCAACGCCAATCTGTTGTACTGTGTGGCAGTCTGTCATGTCTGTATGATGTCCAAATAAAGAAGCGATTTTAATATGGACCCTACTTGAATCTGAGACCTTCTTCCAAATTACCATCAGACAGGAGTAATCACCAGCAGAGATCAGACAGGAGTAATCACCAGCAGAGATCAGACAGGCGTAATCACCAGCAGAGATCAGACAGGAGTAATCACCAGCAGACATGAGAGATGAGACGGGACTAATCATCAAGTGGGATCAGACAGAAGTAATCACCGGCAGAGATCAGACAGGCGTAATCACCGGCAGAGATCAGACAGGAGTAATCACCGGCAGAGATCACACAGGAAACGTTCATGCATAGAAAAATATCATCTGCTGCTCTCAATATATCCGGCCTTTCCCTCTCGTACATCTTGTATCCCCCCTTGTACCTCTTGTTTCCCCCCCCCTCGTACCTCTTGTTTCCCCCCTCGTACCTCTTGTATCCCCCCTCGTACCTCTTGTTTCCCCCCTCGTACCTCTTGTTCCCCCTCGTACCTCTTGTTTCCCCCCCCATACCTCTTGTTCCCCCCCCCTCGTACCTCTTGTTTCCCCCCCTCGTACCTCTTGTTTCCCCCCCCCTCGTTCCTCTTGTTTCCCCCCCCTCGGTTCTCTTGTTTCCCCCCCCATACCTCTTGTTCCCCCCCCTCGTACCTCTTGTTTCTCCCCCCTCATACCTCTTCCCCCCCCTCGTACCTCTTGTTTCCCCCCCCCCCTCGTACCTCTTGTTTCCCCCCCCCCCTCATACCTCTGTTACTGTAGGATACCACCTGTGTCTCGGTCAGACATCTTGTATTTCTTAACCCTTTAATAGTATGGGCATTTTTGCACACCCGGATACCTATAATGTGTTTATTTATTTATTTTAGTTTTGGGGGGAGGGGGTGATTTGAATTTTTATGTATTTTTTTTAATTTATAAAACCTTTTTATTTTTACACCTTTTTTTTATAGTTCTCATAGGAAATATTGGCCTGCTTTTCTTCTAACGTCAGTGCATCAGCATTGGAGTCGGAGGAGTTTGCAGTATTTCTGTGGAGCCACAGTCAGGGGGCCGCCCTGAGGACCGGCACTGCTGCTAAACTCCGGCTCCTCCGATCCCTGTCGGGGGAGCCGGAGCACACCCGGAAGCGCAGGCTTCTAGGTTTTTAGCATTCAGATGCCCATGGTCAGGATTGATCACGGCATCTGAAGTGTAAAATGTTTGCGATCGGCGTTGGCCACGGGTGCCTGCTGTATGAAACAGCAGGCACCCCGCAGCTATGGTGCCCACTTCGCTCAGGAGCGGGCGGCATCTTTAAAGTCCCAACCACTGACCTATGGTGGTTGGGAAGGGGTTAAAGTTCAGAAAAGAGTTAAGTGAAGAAGTAGCTCGGTTACTGGTGAATAATTCTGACAGAGGTCCCCGTTTTCTGATTAGGACTTGTCATGACGGGTGGTCCTTCCTTATGACAATGTCACGGCCTCGGTGTTGTGCGCTGTGACACGTTTATATACCGGTTGCCAGGGGCAACGCGTGGTTGTCTGCATGTGTGTGCTTTGCTCCCCTTCTCCTGGTTCCTCCTCTGGTGCTGGAGGGGTTAACTACCTTGCTGGGTGTGGTCACTTATACCCGTGGCTTAGGCCAGGAGTCAGTGGTACTCCAGCCGTGGTGTGTGCTGGAGTTCTGCTCCTTGTCTGGTTGTTCCATCTTCCAGTGTGAGGGCCACCTAGTGGGACATCGATGTCTTCTTCAGGTCTCCGCCATTTTCCCTGCCTTACCTGTTGTTATGTTTGGTGTGGGTCTATGTTCTCGGGTTGTTGGACGTCTCGTTGTTGTTCCGTGTCTGGTCAGTGTTTGGTGTATTCTGTCCGGCATGGATGCTAGATGTTCCCCTGTTTGTCTGTTGTTGCCCCCAGAAGGGGGTCCCATGGTTTCCCAGAGGGGCAAACAAAAGGTCAAGTTTGAGAGCTGGTTCCTTGGTGTGTCAGTACGTACTGAGTCCCCTATGTTGTTTGATTGCAGTACCTTTGCTTGGGTTCGAGTTCTCCTTGGTGTGTCTTCTGTTGTGCCGTCCAGCAGCTGCGGCAGGTAAGTTACCTTGCATTTTGGGTTTCTTGGTTCAGTGGTTTTTCCCGCCACTGGAGACTTAGCTGCTGTTCCACTTGGCTTTTCTCTGCTACTAGGCCGGTTGAGACTCCTGTCCTTTCGTGTCTTGGAAGAACAGGTCGTCTCTCCCCTGCTCCTATGTGAGGGATTATCAGGGCGACTTGGGGTCCTCGGTATCCTGGGTATGAGCCGTCTCACCATCCAGGTCCGCTCATACGGTGAGGGATTAGGGACTCTTTAGGAGGTGACCTGATCCCCGCATCCTGGCCTAGATGCTTCCCCACATAACCATTATCGTACAGAGGGGAGTTTCCTCCACTCACCACCCTGACAGACAAACAATGAGATCAGAGGACGATGGATGAACGGTCAGAATTAACCATCATGAAGTATAACGAGGCAGACGTCTTCCTTTTACATATTGATGGTTGGAGGTCGTCACATAACAAGAACTTTAAACCAATCAGGAAAAGGAGGCGGGATCTCTGTTACGTATGGTAATGTTCTGAGGCGTCATAGAAATTAATATTAAAGGCCATGTGCACCTTTGGGGCAGTCTTATTTATTAGTGCACTGTCCTCACTTTGAGCTAAAAAAATATTTTTTCAATTGGTGTTTATTGAAAAGTTGGAGCCCTTTTCTCTGTACAGGGCTGAGATAGCAGGATCTGTATTTTCACTCTGTTCCATCAGGCAGCTCAGCTGACGGCTCCTCATCTCTGACTTCTAAACCCTTGATATAGCTCAATCCTTACCTTACTGATGAGACTGTGGCTTATATTTAGAGATAAGATTTATTAGATGACACAAAGTGAAAGTACCAGTCACACAGCTAGACAGTTAACCCTTTGTGAAAGAAGTGCTCAATATTTTTAATAGATACCAAATGAAAAAAAAAGTTTTTTAGCCCAAAATAAGTAAAATGCATTCATTTAAAAAAAAATGCCACTGAAGGTGTACATGGCCTTTAAGGTAAGAGTGATGTAAAGGTATGGGACACCTTGGTGTCTATGGGCTGCGGTACACGGCGGCAAACTAGAATTATCCTAGTGATCCTTCCTTTGCTCTCTGTGGTATAAGTTCCATTACCTTACTATACTCCACCTCATTGCCACGTCCTGCCTTCCGCCCAGATCATCTCTGTATCCTGCCCTGCTGCTCTGTCTCGTTTCGTATTGCTGCAAACGGTTTCCAACACTTACCTGTTACACCTTTCTTTATGTCAGTTACCAGCGAGTGTGAACCCACTGTGCCACGTGTCCTACCTCCTCTAAGGGCGTTGTCTAAGTGAACCCCTCGATCTTCACAGTACCCCTGATGGTGGGGATAGACTTTCCTGAGGGGAACACCAGGTCGCTAACTCTTCAGGAGGGTAGGCACACGAGGCAGCTGGTCCAGGAGGTACCTGAGAAAGGTACCAGAGGTGCAGATGTAGTCAGCAGAGTCGTAACCAGGTGCAACAGTGCAGGACCGAAGGATGAGGTGGAGGCGAAGTCAAACAAGCAATAGGTCAGGGCAGACGGCACAGGTACAGGTCAGGCAATCCAGGTCGGCAACAGGAGAGTCAAGGCAAGCAGGCAGGGATCAAACAGGTAGCAGAGTCCAGGAATGCAAGCAGAGATAACAGCAACCTAGCAGGACACAAGGACCTTGATGCTGAGGCATCTGGGAAGGGGGCTGAGCCACTTATATACATGCAGCAGGGCTAGGATTGGTCAGCGAGGTCACGTGATCTAACCCATAAAGCCCAGAAAGTGATGTGCGCCGGGCCTTAAGAAAATGCTGCAATGAACAATCGGCAAGCATGCTGTGGCCAGGGCTGAGAGGAAACTATGGAGCAGATCCCAGAAGAAACAGTACCTGCAAGGACAGAGCCCAGGACTGCAGCGGTGGATGGGGAAGCACTGGCAGCAGATCACCGCTGAACACGGCGCCGGGACCGCAGCGGTAAGCAGAGGAACAGCGGCGGAGAAAGAGACCCTTTTTGATGTTCTCATCTGGTTCCCAAGACTTCTTCGTAGGCCCAGATCCTTTCCAGTCCACAAGATAGTCGGTCTTCTTGCCACCCTTTTTTATTTACATTGTCAGAATCTCCAGCCACAGGAGTCGGAGTAGATGGAACGGTAGAGAAGCAATTTAGAATAGTGGCGTAGCTATAGCAGTTGCTCTGGGCCCCTAAGCCAGGGGGGCCCACGGCCAAGATGCAGTTCGTCTTATAAAGCTAATACTAGTGAGCGCTTCCATGGAGGCAAGGTCCGGGCTTCGTGCTGGTTGCATCACTATTTCCTCTTGGAGGGGCACCAGAGCCAATAAATGCGGGCTGGAGGACTGGATGCCCTGTAAAGGAAGATCAGCTGCAGAAGACATTAGCTACCAAAGAGGATGACTGCGTCCAGTCCTGCTCGCTGCAGTCTTTTCTTCTTCAGCTTGCCCCCTCTGGCCATGAGGCCTGCTTCTCGGCTCCTTCTGCCGCCCACTGAACTAACAGAAGATTCGGCAGTTGCGTCCATCCCCCACTTCCAGGATTACGTTTCAGAGCAGGAGCCCTCAACAGAGGATGGCTGGTGGCTGACTGTCCAGCCGGAGGCTGGTGGCTGACTGTCCAGCCGGAGGCTGTTAGCTGGCGCTGGGCAGGGAGTCTCCATCTGCCTCCTGATAGAAGGGATCAGAACTGCAAGAGAAGTCTGAGGAGCAAGGTGACCCAGGAGAAGGGGAGGCACGTGCGGGTTCTGATATGAGGAGACCTCAGTAGCACTGAACAGTGTTGATGCCCTTACTGCCTCCCTCCCGTATCGCTGGCATATATATGTATTGTGCCCTGGCTGACAGCAGTACACCGCCTGTATCGCTGACCAATTAGCTGTCCAGGAAATGCAGATCCGTGATCTCCCCCTCCTGGGGCTTATTCGGGTGCATTCACACGGCCGTATGTATTTTGCAAAAAATATATGGTAGTGTGATTAGTGAGCAGTGCAGATCACACACTGCCAGCGTGTAAAGCAAAGTGTGTGGTGAAAATAATCACAACCGCCCGACTATTTATTGGGGTTCCTCTTGCTGGTCCGAGGAATCAAACGACAGAAGTGTAACTCAAAATTAAAACAAGAAAAGAAGATAGCCCATCTGGCTTGGTGAGGATTTAGACACTATGCTGTTTAAAGACGTGTAAGATTCTTGTGGTCGGTGAAGATGACCACTGGATGTTTGGTACCTTCTAATAACGCCACTCCTCCAGGGCCAGTTTGACGGCCAGAAGTTCTGTCTCCAATACAGTAGTTCTTTTCAGCTTGGAGAAAAACCCGCAGGAGACCAACTTGCCTTTGGAAGTTTTCTGTAATAAGACTGCACCAGAAATCGTTGATGTGAAGGATGAAAAGTTTGGAAAAAACTGCTTTATGGCACGAAGACGCTGAAGGCAGAGCCAGTTCAACACTGTATTCAACTTCTCTGTATCCATCTGCAAACCAGTATCAGAGATGATGTATCCTATGAATGGTAGAGAAGATTACTAAAGATGCACTTCTCAACCTTGGCATATAAACAATTCCCTCAGGGTATCGGCCTCTTTCTTGCTGAAGACATAAAACTGGCATACTCCGAGGGAACCCTAGGCAGGTCTTCAGGGACTGGAGGCAGGGAAGCAGGTTAGACTTCCGATAAGCAGGTGGACCGACAGGAGGATCCCAAACATAGGATCTGACAAGAGTGCCAGTCCAGGACTGGAGTGTGCTGACGCAGCTAGGGAAGACCAAGGATAGCAGGATTCACGGAAGCTGGCATCACATTGAAGGAGATCATCTCTGAATGCAGAATCCCTATTTGCAACTTAAGGGGTATGGTGACAAGTTGCTCAGGTTCTGGGAAGTGGCAGCCTATTTACTGAAGCCACTGACAGAGGCCTTTCTAGACGAATGGTAGAGAGCTGGTACTGATGGACCAGAGCTTGCTGAATGAAGTTACTGGCTGACCCAGAGTCCAAGAATGCAGGCACACACAGAGTAAGAGAGAGCCACTGGAACTGACATTTTTGGAGAGGACTTCTAGAACCACCTCTCCTACTGGTCCTAAACATTGGCGTTTTGTGGCTTCTGTGGACAGTTACACGAAGTGGGCCTTGCCTCTACAACACAGACACTGGTTCTTGGCTTTGCTGCGTAGACGCTCCTGGTCAGAAAATCGGAGGCACTCTACTTAAATGACCTCTTCAGATGGAGTGGTCACCACGCGGTCTCCACCATTGTCCTGTGAGCTGAACATAGGAAGAAACATGGCAAGTGCTGAAGTGCTAGGGACAGTGTTGCTGAAAATGAATAATAGAATATTGGAGAAGGGAGACCTATGCGGTATCAGTTTTAGTTATTCCAACATCCGCCATAAACTGAGATATGTAATTCAATACCAATAAGATGGAAGCCTCTATTATTCCGGAGCCAGCGTGCCACCAATACCATCCAGTCAGCACCCTTTAGGGGGCCAGGTCTCAATGCTCACCATCCTAAGCTTTTGCTGGCTTTACTTCTTCCAAATCATTCTTCTTGGTCTCCATGTCCTAGAAAAGTCAGCACGATGCAGAGAGGAGGATCTGGATGTTCCTGATGACAAATTCTCATCAATATTAGATGATGAGGAAAAGCAGATGGCAGAAGAAGGGCTCCACCTGTAGGACAGGAGAGTGATGGGGTTGGAGCAGTGGATATGCCAGAGCTGATTAATATTCTGTGTTCAGGAGATTGCAGGCCGGAACCGCCATTATCTACACATTGTGCCCCAACCTGACGAGCCAAACCGCCATTATCTACACATTGTGCCCCAACCTGACGAGCCAAACCGCCAATATCTACATATTGTGCCCCAACCTGACCAGTCGAACCGCCATTATCTACACATTGTGCCCCAACCTGACGAGCCAAACCGCCATTATCTACACATTGTGCCCCGACCTGACCAGCCAAACCGCCATTATCTACACATTGTGCCCCAACCTGACCAGCCAAGCCGCCATTATCTACACATTGTGCCCCAACCTGACGAGCCAAACCGCCAATATCTACATATTGTGCCCCAACCTGACGAGCCAAACCGCCATTATCTACATATTGTGCCCCAACCTGACGAGCCAAACCGCCATTATCTACACATTGTGCCCCAACCTGACGAGCCAAGCCGCCATTATCTACACATTGTGCCCCAACCTGACGAGCCAAACCGCCATTATCTACACATTGTGCCCCAACCTGACGAGCCAAACCGCCATTATCTACACATTGTGCCCCAACCTGACCAGTCGAACTGCCATTATCTACACATTGTGCCCCAACCTGACCAGTCGAACTGCCATTATCTACACATTGTGCCCCGACCTGACGAGCCAAACCGCCATTATCTACATATTGTGCCCCAACCTGACCAGTCGAACTGCCATTATCTACACATTGTGCCCCAACCTGACGAGCCAAACCGCCATTATCTACATATTGTGCCCCAACCTGACCAGTCGAACTGCCATTATCTACACATTGTGCCCCGACCTGACGAGCCAAACCGCCATTATCTACATATTGTGCCCCAACCTGACCAGTCGAACTGCCATTATCTACACATTGTGCCCCGACCTGACGAGCCAAACCGCCATTATCTACATATTGTGCCCCAACCTGACCAGTCGAACTGCCATTATCTACACATTGTGCCCCAACCTGACGAGCCGAACCGCCATTATCTACACATTGTGCCCCAACCTGACCAGCCGAACCGCCATTATCTACACATTGTGCCCCAACCTGACAAGCCAAACCGCCATTATCTACACACAGTGCCCCAACCTGACGAGCCAAACCGCCATTATCTACACACAGTGCCCCAACCTGACGAGCCAAACCGCCATTATCTACACATTGTGCCCCAACCTGACGAGCCAAACCGCCATTATCTACACATTGTGCCCCAACCTGACGAGCCGAACCTCATACCAGCAACAGCCCCTGTAGGTGCCACACAGCCATGAACAATGAAACATCGGCATCATTACATGTAAGCCAGCATGCGGGCTACTTGGCCACACGGTTCTTCACTGCAGCGCGGCCGCTCCTTGTGCCCGTACCCGAAGGCAGAGTGGCCTGGGTATACCTCATTTATAGCATTCGTGGCAAATTAATTCAGAATGAATCTAATTTTTCAAAACTTCACTAACGTCTATTTATTACCTGGTTACTCCACGAGCGAGCTGATAGACGTGCACTGCATGAGCCACATAACGGCCTTCACTGGGTGTGGGGCGCCTATCCCCCAGTGTGCGCTGAGGACCATGGTCACCATCGGACCGCAGACAATTTGTTTCCTCTGATGGTTTTGAGTATAAAGTAGTAATAATCACTTCATTAGTTTTCATCAACTCAAAATGTACACAATTCAACAGAAATCAGCTCGTTACATCCATTAACCCCTTAGGGACACAGCATTATTTCACCTTAAGGTCCCTTTCACACGAGCGTGATTTCCGCGCGGGTGCAATGCGTGACGTGAACGCATAGCACCTGCACTGAATCCGGCACCATTCATTTAAATGGGTCTGTGTACATGAGCGTTGTTTTTCACGCATCAGTTCTGCGTTGCGTGAAAATCGCAGCATGTTCTATATTCTGCGTTTTTCACGCAGCCCTGGCCCCGCAGAAGTGAATGGGGCTGCGTGAAATACGCATTGCATCCGCAAGCAAGTGCGGATGCAATGCGTTTTTCACTGATGGTTGCTAAGAGATGTTGTTTGTAAACATTCAGTTTTTTATCACGCGTGTGAAAAACGCATCAAAACGCATTGCACCCGCGCGGAAAAAACTGAACCACTAAACACAATTGCAGACAAAACTGACTGAACTTGCTTGCAAAATAGTGAGAGTTTCACTGAACGCATCCGGCCCCAATCCGCAACGCCCGTGTGAAACCAGCCTAAGGACCAGGCCATTTTTTGCAAATCTGACCAGTGATAACTTAAACGCTTTGACTTCTCCAGGCCGTTCTGAGATAGTTTTTTCGTCAGATATTGTACTTCATGACACTGGTAAAATGAAGTTAAAAAAACAAATTTTTATTTATAAAAAAATACCAAAATTGGTAAAATATTGCAAATTTCCAAGTTTCAATTTCTCTACTTCTATAATACATAGTAATACCTCCAAAAATATTTATTACTTTACATTCCCCGTATGTCTACTTCATGTTTGGATCATTTTGGGAATGACATTTTATTTTGTGGGGACGTTACAAGGCTTAGAAGTTTAGAAGCAAATCTTGAAATTTTTTATAAATTTTCAAAACCCACATTTTAAGGACCAGTTCAGGTCTAAAGTCACTTTGCGAGGCTTACATAATAGAAACCGCCCAAAAATGACCCCATTCTAGAAACTACACCCTCAAGGTATTCAAAACTGATTTTACAAACGTTGTTAACCCTTTAGGTGTTCCACAAGAATTAATGGAAAATAGAGATACAATTTCAAAATTTCACTTTTTGGGCAGATTTTCCATTTTAATAAAAAAATATTCCAGTAACAAAGCAAGGGTTAACAGCCAAACAAAACTCTATATTTATGGCCCTGATTCTGTAGTTTACAGAAACACCCCATATGTGGTTGTAGACCGCTGTACGGGCACACGGCAGGGCGCAGAAGGAAAGGAGCGCCATACGGTTTTTGGAAGGCAGATTTTGCTGGACTGTTTTTTTTACACCATGTCCCATTTGAAGCCCCCCTGATGCACCCCTAGAGTAGAAACTCCAAAAAAGTGACCCCATTTTAGAAACTACGGGATAGGGTGGCAGTTTTGTTGGTACTAGTTTAGGGTACATATGATTTTTTTTTAGTGTCTCCATAGTCTGAGAGCCATAGTTTTTTTCAGTTTTTGGGCGATTACCTTGGGTAGGGTATGATTTTTGCAGGATGAGATGACGGTTAGATTGGCACTATTTTGGGGTGTGTGTGACGTTTTGATCGCTTGCTATTACACTTTTTGTGATGTAAGGTGACAAAAATGGTTTATTTAGCACAGTTTTTATTTTAATTTTTTTACGGTGTTCATCTGAGGGGTTAGGTCATGTGATATTTTTATATAGCCGGTAACAGCTTTTTTAAAACAAAAAAAATCATGTTTTAGTGTCTCCATATTCTGAGCCATAGGTTTTTCAGTTTTTGGGCGATTGCTTCAGGTAGGGGCTCATTTTTTGCGGGATGAGGTGACGGTTAGATTGGTACTATTTTGGTGGGCAAACGTCTTTTTGATCGCTTGCTGTTGTACTTTTTGTGATGTAAGGTGACAAAAAAAATGTTTATTTAGCACCGTTTTTATTGTTTGCAGTGTTTATCTGAGGAGTTAGGTCATGTGATATGTTTATAGAGCCGGTCGATACGGACGCGGCGATACCTAATATGTATACTTTCCCCCCCCCCCCCCCTATTTTTTACCAATTTTTTTTTGTTTTACTTTATTTGGAGAAAATTACGTTTTTGTTTATTTTTACTTGAAACTTGTAATTTTTAGGGGGGAAAACCTTTTTTTTTAACTTTACTTTTTGTCCCACTTTGGGACTTGAACTTTTGGGGGTCTAATCCTTTACAATGCATTGCAATACTTCTGTATTGGAATGCATTGGCTGTATGAGTAATACTGTCTATGAGTAATACAGCTTCCGGCCTGTGAGATCCAGGGCGCTGCCTTCCATGCCATCGGGTCCCCACCCCCCCCCCCCCCACAGCCCCATGGGGACCTGATGGCACCGTCGCCAGCTGCCGCAAACCGCAGGTCTGAATTGACCTGCGGTTTGCGGCGATCGCCGACACAGGGTTTCACGGGACCCCCCCGCGCATTTAGCCAAGGTGCCTGCTGAATGATTTGAGCAGGCACCGGGTTCCGATCACCGCCCGCCGGGCAGCGGTGATCGGAAATACACTGGGCGTATCGGTACGTCATGAGTCCTTAAAGGACTTCTGTCCCTCCACTAAACTTTTTTTTTGGTCTCCCTACAATCCTTATGCTGCGATTTCTCAATATATATATATGGCTATTACACTGTTTGGTTCAGTAGTTCTATCAAAAAACGGACTTTTATATTATGCAAATTACCTCTCTAGCAGCAGGTAGGGCGGCCGCATCCTCCATTCATAATGACGCCCCCTCCTCATGTTGATTGACAGGGCCAGTGGACGCGCTCGTCCTCTGACTGGCCCTGTCTGCGTTTTAAATCTCGCGCCGGTCTTCAGTTGGCGCAGGCACACTCAGAGGAGGACGCTCGCTCGGCCGTTCCATCCTCAGTGCACCTGCGCCGGGTGTACATGTGACGTCATCGGCGCAGGCGCACTGAGGATGGAACGGCCGAGCGAGCGTCCTCCTCTGAGTAAGTAATTTGCATAATATAAAAGTCTGTTTTTTTATAGAACTACTGAACCAAACAGTGTAATAGCCATATATATATATTGAGAAATCACAGCATAAGGATTGTAGGGAGACCAAAAAAAGAGTTTAGTGGAGGGACAGAAGCCCTTTAAGGGGTTAAGAAAATGAACAAAGAGCTTCTAACACACATTGCTTCTCAGACGCAGACATGTTTGTGTAACTGGGGACCGCAGCCTCCGATACTAATCACTTCCAAACCGGAAGCCAAAATCGCAGGGCAATGTGACATCCTGATAGAACTCTTCTCCGACCGATCTCAATCCCTCTACATGATACTCTTACGTTCTCTCGACATCTAGTAAGAGAGATGTCTGCTCCTTCCATACACGTCAGGAAATCTTCGTATCCTTCAAACATGGAAGATTTTGGACGGTTTTGTTTTGCAATAATTAATACACACCAAAAAGGGGGTTTGGACCAAATCAGCCCCCGAGATGACTGGTTCGTATTCACCGAGAAGGCCGGTATAAGCCAGCGCTCTAGGGTGGCATCCGTGAGTGCTCTCTTCACATCACCATCGATGATCCAAGAAAGAACAGATTTCCTTAATTGTAGATTGCAGCTGAAGCGCCTGTAGTTTTCTATACTTTCTCATCGGACGCAAGAACTACACTGAACAGGAGGAAGGGATCATACAGCCGCAGCTCACTCATGGCGTATAGATACCGTACGTCTCCTACTACATCATGGGAAATGAGTAATGTTAATAAGGCACAACGGGTAACAATGGTATAATGGGTAACAGAGGTATATTAGATACGTTTGTAATATATTCTTAGAATGATAATGGATCTTCAGACCCCACTCTGGATTTTCTCCAGCTCCCTCAGTACCTTTGGTGATGGATCTTCAGACCCCGCTCTAGATTATTTCCAGCTCCCTCAGTATCTGTGGTGATGGATCTTCAGACCCCGCTCTGGATTGTCTCCAGCTCCCTCAGTACCTTTGGTGATGGCTCTTCAGACCCCGCTCTGGATTTTCTCCAGCTCCCTCAGTACCTTTGGTGATGGCTCTTCAGACCTAGGGTTGGACGATATCAAAAATATTCAGACGATAACGATATTAAAAAAGTTATCGCGATAACGATATATATCGCGATAAATGCCCATTTAAAAGAAAAAAAAACACAAGGCGTTATACTGTATGGGGGCAGCCACAGGGAGACGTTACACTGTATGGGGGCAGCCACAGGGAGACGTTACACTGTATGGGGGCAGCCACAGGGAGACGTTACACTGTATGGGGGCAGCCACAGGGAGACGTTACACTGTATGGGGGCAGCCACAGGGAGACGTTACACTGTATGGGGGCAGCCACAGGGAGACGTTACACTGTATGGGGCAGCCACAGGGAGACGTTACACTGTATGGGGGCAGCCACAAGGAGACGTTACACTGTATGGGGGCAGCCACAAGGAGACGTTACACTGTATGGGGGCAGCCACAGGGAGACGTTACACTGTATGGGGGCAGCCACAGGGAGACGTTACACTGTATGGGGGCAGCCACAGGGAGACGTTACACTGTATGGGGCAGCCACAGGGAGACGTTACACTGTATGGGGGCAGCCACAGGGAGACGTTACACTGTATGGGGGCAGCCACAGGGAGACGTCGTTACACTGTATGGGGCAGCCACAGGGAGACGTCGTTACACTGTATGGGGGCAGCCACAGGGAGACGTCGTTACACTGTATGGGGGCAGCCACAGGGAGACGTCGTTACACTGTATGGGGGCAGCCACAGGGAGGCGTCGTTACACTGTATGGGGGCAGCCACAGGGAGGCGTCGTTACACTGTATGGGGGCAGCCACAGGGAGGCGTTACACTGTATGGGGGCAGCCACAGGGAGGCGTTACACTGTATGGGGGGCCACAAGGAGGCGTTACACTGTATGGGGGGCCACAAGGAGGCGTTACACTGTATGGGGGGCCACAAGGAGGCGTTACACTGTATGGGGGGCCACAAGGAGGCGTTACACTGTATGGGGGGCCACAAGGAGGCGTTACACTGTATGGGGGGCCACAAGGAGGCGTTACACTGTATGGGGGGCCACAAGGAGGCGTTACACTGTATGGGGGGCCACAAGGAGGCGTTACACTGTATGGGGGGCCACAAGGAGGCGTTACACTGTATGGGGGGCCACAAGGAGGCGTTACACTGTATGGGGGGCCACAAGGAGGCGTTACACTGTATGGGGGGCCACAAGGAGGCGTTACACTGTATGGGGGGCCACAAGGAGGCGTTACACTGTATGGGGGGCCACAAGGAGGCGTTACACTGTATGGGGGGCCACAAGGAGCGTTATAATAAGGTCTTATGGGAGCGAGGAGGAGGGAGAGTCAGGGCGGCCGCTGCAGGAAGTAGTAGGTTTATAATTTCGTCATCAGACAGAGCACACACTAGTGAGACAGCCGCAGAAAAAGTCTCTCCAGAGACACCAGTACTCACACAGGGGATCGCCAGTTCGCCACACACAGAGCCGGCACTGGTGGATGACGACGTCAGATGGTGGGTGGAGACTTGACTAAGGGAGGCGGAGCAAGAAGGAGGCAGGCCAGGAGCGAGAGGAAGTAATTACCCAGCGCTATGCAAGGTGCAGGGGCGGGCGGACGCACGTTTAGAAGAGGTCAGCGCACAATGTGCGCTGACCGCTTTGATGTCAGAAAATACCGCGGTATTTAGGAAACGGCGATATCGCCATATCGCCGTTTTTTTAATACCGCGGTATATCGTGATACCGGTATATCGCCCAACCCTATTCAGACCCCGCTCTGGATTTTCTCCAGCTCCCTCAGTACCTTTGGTGATGGATCTTCAGACCCCGCTCTAGATTATTTCCAGCTCCCTCAGTATCTTTGGTGATGGATCTTCAGACCCCGCTCTGGATTGTTTCCAGCTCCCTCAGTATCTTTGGTGATGGATCTTCAGACCCCGCTCTGGATTGTCTCCAGCTCCCTCAGTACCTGTGGTGATGGCTCTTCAGACCCCGCTCTGGATTTTCTCCAGCTCCCTCAGTATCTTTGGTGATGGATCTTCAGACCCCGCTCTAGATTATTTCCAGCTCCCTCAGTACCTTTGGTGATGGATCTTCAGACCCCGCTCTAGATTATTTCCAGCTCCCTCAGTATCTTTGGTGATGGATCTTCAGACCCCGCTCTGGATTGTCTCCAGCTCCCTCAGTACCTGTGGTGATGGCTCTTCAGACCCCGCTCTGGATTTTCTCCAGCTCCCTCAGTATCTTTGGTGATGGATCTTCAGACCCCGCTCTCCTGGATTACGTTTTCAGGTGTTCCCTCAGCACTGGAGATGATGTCATACTGAAGGTTCTTTGCCGAGAAGATCTGATTTGTCGGGTTTGGAAGAAGACTGGGTTGTGTTCTTCCCTGATATCTGATTATTGTGAATGTGGTGATGTCATCTGAGTGAACCTGCACAGGATGATGGTTTCAAAATGGCTATCCCCTCTTATAATTACATATTGAGAGGCTGTAACCAGCGGGTGCCTTCATTAAGATGCTACAACTACTAAGCATGTGACATCAGTGACAGACAGTAACCAAGAGGCCAAAGTACCAAGAGAGCCAAGAAAATCCCTCCATGGCTCTCAGTGCAACCAAATCTTACCCAATATTCTTCCAATAGTCATCGGCTTGGGGGGCTTAACCTCCTCTGCCCCTTCCTGCCTACAGAAGGATGCACACCCTGAGAATATGCCATGTCAGTTGTGGGCATACCCCTATGCCACCGTGCACAGGGGCGAAGCGAATGCAATCGATCAATATGTTATCAAGTAAACCTCCTAAACAAAATTACATCACTATCCTGAGCATGAGTGATGTCATCAAAATGTTTCCCGATGGGTAAAAAGCCGCAGTTCATCAGATGACATAGAAATGCCAGTGTCTTTATGGCATACCACATGTCCCGTCCCCTGTGCCATGGGAGTACACCCCCTATACACTATGGCATGGGAGTACGCCCCGGGGCGTCCCCTGTACACTGTGCCATGGGAGTACGCCCCGGGGCGTCTCCTGTACACTGTGCCATGGGAGTACGCCCCGGGCACCATCTTAACCAATGACGATTGCGGTGTTCAGGTGAACGTTAGGGTTGAATACAAACTGTACATTACTCTTCAGTGCTCGTCTCACTGCGATTGCTCCTCCCCAACCCCACGTCCATCTTCCTCCCACTCACAAGACTGGTTGGAGTAGAAATTCTATACCCCTTTGGGGGTCACTTGTCCCCCCTCTTTTTCCCATTAGTCTTTCTCAGTAGACGGATATTTTGCTTTCTCTGCTGCCTGATGGTATACAGGGCTGTAAGCATTTGGGGGGCACACACATATCAGACGCAGACCTCCAATCACCCAAGTTCTGTTTATTTACAGAGACGTACAACGAATAAATAGATAATTGTCTTCTCTGCGGAGACTGCCTAAAAACATCAGCTAAAAACGTACAGATGACACCACGAATACGTCCTGGGCAGGACTCGTCAGCCTCACAATGCTCGATGCCAAGGACTGAATATGGTCTCCAATGCATGGTATCAATCACTGCATCCACCTGTGACTGAGAGGACAGGGTTAACCTTAGTCCTGGCCCTTTTCTGAGGACATGATGCCTCCTTCTGACATCACCAACCCCTTACAATTTATAGCAGCACAGGACTGGTTTGAGAATGGGGCACAGTCCCACAGCAAGAAACCAACGACCATGACATCAAGAATCCAGAACATCTGAAGAGTAGCAGAACTACATGGAGAGATGACAAGACTGGAGAGGATGCCACTGGTGTCACCAGAAGACCATTGGGAAGGACTAGAGGGTTCTGGGTCATCTAGAGGACACATCTGAATGATGGTTCCTCTCCCACCAGATGACGAGGAGACATTGGAGGTCCGTCGTCTTCTCCTAGGACACCATGAAGGATTATGGTTCCATCACATTCTCGCCATTTCCACTATACTTCCTAAGTCAGATCTCTGAACCCTCACGTCAGTCTCTTGATAAAGAGTTTGCTCTGTTGACTGACGATGAGCGACTCCCCGCACCAGGCCTGCAATAACATCTCTCTGTCCTTTTTGGAAAGGCTGCGGGAGCAAAGTCTGAGCTCATGGAGGAGGGAGGACAGTGCATCCAGGGAGCAGCTATTAAAGGGCCCTTGGATACTGCAACCTGAAAAACATAAGAAATGGTGAAGTCAGTAACCAACCACCCCCACCTGCAGAAAGAGGCTCTGCCGGTACCTACATGAACGGCAGATACCTCCTCTCCAGGATGGAAGCTCCTAAATGCCTCCCTCTTTTCATCATAGCCACAAGTCCGTTCCCGGCCCTCCATGAGCCCCTAGAATTGAGAGAAGCTCTACCCAACCCTTGAGCAGTGTAGGCAGATGTTTTGTCTGTGGACGTTGTGTCATGGACATTGGGGGATGGAAACCTTGAAGAAGCACCTAAAAGGCATGGATTCTCTATTTCTGGTAATCATCAGAGATAATCATGACTCATCCGTATAATCATCTACTAGAAAAGCCCCACAATATGACAGTCTGGAGCATGACCTCAGGTCCTAGGAAGATCAAGATCTCAAGGACTGGTGATCACACTCCTAAACCTCCCCACCCGACATAAGTCACACCATGGCTATAGCTCCAGCACATGGGTCTCCTGATTACAAGAGAATGAGGTCCCAATGATCAATGCAGGGACACAAGTCCAAGGCTCTAGGTCTGTCTTTTTAGGACCAAGGCTGAGGGTCCAGGAGGACACTCATAGTCGTGCCTCAGGGACAGGTGTTGGTGTCTGTGTAGATTAGATTATCCCTGTGTGGCTGACCTTCATGTGATCACAAGATCCAGAGATCGATCCCCCCCCCCCCCCCCCCAGTACTTTATCAGAACCTGACGAAATAATGACTTTGAATTGTGACCGGACATTTCACCTGTGAGGTTAAGTTCCTGCATTTCAATATTTCGCTCCTGAATTGCATTCAGCAGGTGCTGGAATCCATTTCCTCCAATTTTGGGATTTCCAGACAGGTCGAGAGAGGTCAGAGAGGAGCAGACAGGAAGACATCTGAAGAGAGAGCGCTACTGTCACTACCACAGGTCCGCCATCACTCAGCAGCATAGGACACAAGTGACTGACAACTTACCTGGCCAGTTCTCGCACAGACTCGTCGCTCAGGTGATTAGAGGAGAGCGTCAGGTGGGATAATATGCAGCCATCCTGCCGATATAGAAGACAGCAGGGTGAGGGGCACGGGGATAGGTCAGAAGAAGAGCACGGGGGGGGGCAGATAACGACATAGCCATAAACTCGAGGGTGAGAGGGAGCAACAGTATTGGGGAGGGGAAGGGGGTGTCAGAGGAAAAGGACCCGGTAGAAGGGGTGTCAGAGGAAAAGGACCCGGTAGAAGGGGTGTCAGAGGAAAAGGACCCGGTAGAAGGGTGTCAGAGGAAAAGGACCCGGCAGAAGGGGTGTCAGAGGAAAAGGACCCGGTAGAAGGGGTGTCAGAGGAAAAGGACCCGGTAGAAGGGGTGTCAGAGGAAAAGGACCCGGTAGAAGGGGTGTCAGAGGAAAAGGACCCGGTAGAAGGGGTGTCAGAGGAAAAGGACCCGGTAGAAGGGTGTCAGAGGAAAAAGGACCCGGTAGAAGGGGTGTCAGAGGAAAAGGACCCGGTAGAAGGGGTGTCAGAGGAAAAGGACCCGGTAGAAGGGGTGTCAGAGGAAAAGGACCCGGTAGAAGGGGTGTCAGAGGAAAAGGACCCGTAGAAGGGGTGTCAGAGGAAAAGGACCCGGTAGAAGGGGTGTCAGAGGAAAAGGACCTGGTAGAAGGGGTGTCAGAGGAAAAGGACCTGGTAGAAGGGGTGTCAGAAGACCTGATCACAGCCGAGTAAGTGCTCACCTGAGTAAGGTATCTTATTAGGGGCTCTGTGATCAGAGCGTCACCTGCCGTCACAGCTCGAAGCTCCAGACAGGAGATCGTCTCATGGGGTATGGTCTTCAGCACAAGCTCCACTCCAGTAGAACCCAGAGGATTGTGAGAAAGAGAGAGATTCTTCAAGTGAACAGCACCTGACAAAAGGACAACACAATGTATAATCTGACAACCAGAAGGCACAGGAAAAGTGACCTCTCATTATAACCAGCAGCACACGGCCGACACTAGTCTCCTTCCAGCAGCCGGCTCCTCTGTTAGTAAGAGAAAACACAGAGGAGGGGGATGAGGCTGCAGTCTGTGTGTGTGAGGACAGAGGAGAGGAGGGGGATGAGGCTGCAGTCTGTGTGGGAGGACAGAGGAGAGGAGGGGGATGGAGGCTGCAGTCTGTGTGTGTGAGGACAGAGGAGAGGAGGGGGATGAGGCTGCAGTCTGTGTGTGTGAGGACAGAGGAGAGGAGGGGGATGAGGCTGCAGTCTGTGTGTGTGAGGACAGAGGAGAGGAGGGGGATGAGGCTGCAGTCTGTGTGTGTGAGGACAGAGGAGAGGAGGGGGATGAGGCTGCAGTCTGTGTGTGTGAGGACAGAGGAGAGGAGGGGGATGAGGCTGCAGTCTGTGTGTGAGGACAGAGGAGAGGAGGGGGATGAGGCTGCAGTCGTGTGTGAGGACAGAGGAGAGGAGGGGGATGAGGCTGCAGTACGTGTGTGAGGACAGAGGAGAGGAGGGGGATGAGGCTGCAGTACGTGTGTGGGACAGGGAGAGGAGGGGGATGAGGCTGCAGTCTGTGTGGTGAGGACAGAGGAGAGGAGGGGATGAGGCTGCAGTCTGTGTGTGTGAGGACAGAGGAGAGGAGGGGATGAGGCTGCAGTCTGTGTGTGTGAGGACAGAGGAGAGGAGGGGGATGAGGCTGCAGTCTGTGTGTGTGAGGACAGAGGAGAGGAGGGGGATGAGGCTGCAGTCTGTGTGTGAGGACAGAGGAGAGGAGGGGGATGAGGCTGCAGTCTGTGTGTGTGTGTGTGGGTTGTGGGGTGTGTGTGTGTGTGGTGTGTGTGTGTGGACAGAGAGGAGGGGGGATGAGGCTGCAGTCTGTGTGGTGAGGACAGAGGAGAGGAGGGGGATGAGGCTGCAGTCTGTGTGTGTGAGGACAGAGGAGAGGAGGGGGATGAGGCTGCAGTCTGTGTGTGTGAGGACAGAGGAGAGGAGGGGGATGAGGCTGCAGTTGTGTGTGTGTGTGTGTGTGTGTGTGTGTGTGTGTGTGTGTGTGTGTGTGTGTGTGTGTGTGAGGACAGAGGAGAGGAGGGGGATGAGGCTGCAGTCTGTGTGTGTGAGGACAGAGGAGAGGAGGGGGATGAGGCTGCAGTCTGTGTGTGTGAGGACAGAGGAGAGGAGGGGGATGAGGCTGCAGTCTGTGTGTGTGAGGACAGAGGAGAGGAGGGGATGAGGCTGCAGTCTGTGTGTGAGGACAGAGGAGAGGAGGGGATGAGGCTGCAGTCTGTGTGTGTGAGGACAGAGGAGAGGAGGGGGATGAGGCTGCAGTGTGTGTGTGAGGACAGAGGAGAGGAGGGGGGTGAGGCTGCAGTCTGTGTGTGAGGACAGAGGAGGGGGGTGAGGCTGCAGTCTGTGTGGTGAGGACAGAGGAGAGGCGGGGGATGAGGCTGCAGTCTGTGTGTGAGGACAGAGGAGAGGAGGGGGATGAGGCTGCAGTCTGTGTGTGTGAGGACAGGAGGGGGATGAGGCTGCAGTCCCTGTGTTGTGAGGACAGAGGAGAGGAGGGGATGAGGCTGCAGTCTGTGTGTGAGGACAGAGGAGAGGAGGGGTGAGGCTGCAGTCTGTGTGTGAGGACAGAGGAGAGGAGGGTGATGAGGCTGCAGTCTGTGTGTGTGAGGACAGAGGAGAGGCGGGGGATGAGGCTGCAGTCTGTGTGTGTGAGGACAGAGGAGAGGAGGGGGATGAGGCCTGCAGTCTGTGTGGAGGACAGAGGAGAGGAGGGGGATGAGGCTGCAGTGGTGTGTGTGTGTGGTGTGTGTGTGGTGTGTGTGTGGTGTGTGTGAGGAACAGAGGAGAGGGAGGTGGGATGAGATGCAGTCTGTGTGTGAGGACAGGAGAGGACGGGGATGAGGCTGCAGGTCTGTGTGTGGAGGACAGAGGAGAGGGGGATGAGGCTGCAGTCTGTGTGTGTGAGGACAGAGGAGAGGAGGGGGATGAGGCTGCAGTCTGTGTGTGTGAGGACAGAGGAGAGGAGGGGGTGAGGCTGCAGTCTGTGTGTGTGAGGACAGAGGAGAGGAGGGGGGGGAGGCTGCAGTCTGTGTGTTGAGGACAGAGGAGAGGAGGGGGATGAGGCTGCAGTCCTGTGTGTGTGAGGACAGAGGAGAGGAGGGGGATGAGGCTGCAGTCTGTGTGTGAGGACAGAGGAGAGGAGGGGGATGAGGCTGCAGTCTGTGTGTGAGGACAGAGGAGAGGAGGGGGATGAGGCTGCAGTCTGTGGTGTGAGGACAGAGGAGAGGAGGGGGATGAGGCTGCAGTCTGTTGTGTGAGGACAGAGGAGAGGAGGGGGATGAGGCTGCAGTCTGTGTGTGAGGACAGAGGAGAGGAGGGGGATGAGGCTGCAGTCTGTGTGTGAGGACAGAGGAGGGAGGGGGATGAGGCTGCAGTCTGTGTGTGTGAGGATCAGAGGAGAGGAGGGGGATGAGGCTGCAGTCTGTGTGTGAGGACAGAGAGAGGGAGGGGATGAGGCTGAAGTATGTGTGTGAGGACAGAGGAGAGGAGGGGGATGAGGCTGCAGTACGTGTGTGAGGACAGAGGAGAGGAGGGGGATGAGGCTGCAGTAGTGTGTGAGGACAGAGGAGAGGAGGGGGATGAGGCTCAGTCTGTGTGTGTGAGGACAGAGGAGAGGAGGGGGATGAGGCTGCAGTCTGTGTGTGTGAGGACAGAGGAGAGGAGGGGGATGAGGCTGCAGTCTGTGTGTGTGAGGACAGAGGAGAGGAGGGGGATGAGGCTGCAGTCTGTGTGTGTGAGGACAGAGGAGAGGAGGGGATGAGGCTGCAGTCTGTGTGTGTGAGGACAGAGGAGAGGAGGGGGATGAGGCTGCAGTCTGGTGTGTGAGGACAGAGGAGAGGAGGGGGATGAGGCTGCACGTCTTGTGTGAGGACAGAGGAGAGGAGGGGATGAGGCTGCAGTCTGTGTGTGTGAGGACAGAGGGAGAGGAGGGGGATGAGGCTGTGTGTGAGGACAGAGGAGAGGAGGGGGATGAGGCTGCAGTCTGTGTGTGAGGACAGAGGAGAGGAGGGGGATGAGGCTGCAGTCTGTGTGTGAGGACAGAGGAGAGGAGGGGGATGAGGCTGCAGTCTGTGTGTGAGGACAGAGGAGAGGAGGGGGATGAGGCTGCAGTCTGTGTGTGTGAGGACAGAGGAGAGGAGGGGGATGAGGGCTGCAGTCTGTGTGTGAGGACAGAGGAGAGGAGGGGGATGAGGCTGCAGTGTGTGTGTGTGTGTGTGTGTGGTGTGTGTGTGTGTGTGTGTGGTGTGTGTGTGTGTGAGGACAGAGGAGAGGAGGGGGATGAGGCTGCAGTCTGTGTGTGAGGACAGGGAGGAGGGGGATGAGGCTGCAGTCTGTGTGTGAGGACAGAGGAGAGGAGGGGGATGA
The DNA here is from genome assembly GCF_014858855.1 of Bufo gargarizans. Lineage (NCBI taxonomy): Eukaryota > Metazoa > Chordata > Amphibia > Anura > Bufonidae > Bufo > Bufo gargarizans. Next base: position 3,522,647 of record NC_058084.1, read on the forward strand.
GCTGCAGTCTGTGTGGAGGACAGAGGAGAGAGGAGGGGGATTGAGGCTGCAGTGTGGTGTGTGAGGACAGAGAGAGAGGGGGATGAGCTGCAGTCTGTGTGTGTGAGGACAGGGAGAGGAGGGGATGAGGCTGCAGTCTGTGTGTGAGGACAGAGAGAGGAGGGGGATGAGGCTGCAGTCTGTGTGTGAGGACAGAGGAGAGGAGGGGATGAGCTGCAGTCTGTGTGGAGGACAGAGGAGAGGGGGGATGAGGCTGTGTGTGAGGACAGAGGAGAGGAGGGGGATGAGCTGTGTGTGAGGACAGAGGAGAGGGAGGGGGATGAGGCTGCAGTCTGTGTGTGAGGACAGAGGGAGGAGGGGATGAGGCGCAGTCTGTGTGTGAAGACAGAGGAGAGGAGGGGGATGAGGCTGCAGTCCTGTGTGTGAAGACAGAGGAGAGAGGGGGATGATGCTGCAGTGTGTGTGTGAGGACACGAGAGAGGAGGGGATGGGCTGAGTCGTGTGTGAGGACAGAGGAGAGGAGGGGGATGAGGCTGCAGTATGTGTGTGAGGACAGAGGAGAGGAGGGGATGAGGCTGCAGTCTGTGTGTGTCTGGTGTCTGTGTGTGTGTGTGTGTGGACAGAGGAGAGGAGGGGATGGCTGCAGTCTGTGTGTGTGAGGACAGAGGAGAGGAGGGGTTGAGGCTGGCAGTCTGTGTGTGAGGACAGAGGAGAGGAGGGGATGAGGCTGCAGTCTGTGTGTGTGAGGACAGGAAGGGGATGAGCTGCAGTCTGTGTGTGTGAGGACAGAGGAGGGAGGGGGGGTGAGCTGCAGTCTGTGTGTGAGGACAGAGGAGAGGAGGGGATAGGCTGCAGTCTGTGTGTGAGGACAGAGGAGAGGAGGGGGATGAGGCTGCAGTCTGTGTGTGTGAGACAGAGGAGAGGAGGGGATGAGGCTGCAGTCTGTGTGTGAAGACAGAGGAGAGAGGGGGATGAGGCTGCAGTCTGTTGGTGAGGACAGAGGAGAGGAGGGGGATGAGGCTGCAGTCTGTGTGGAGGACAGAGGAGAGGAGGGGGATGAGGCTGCAGTCTGTGTGTGAGGACAGAGGAGAGGGGGGATGAGGCTGCAGTCTGTGTGTGGAGGATAGAGGAGGGGGATGAGGCTGCAGTCTGTGTGTGTGAGGACAGGAGGGGATGAGGCTGCAGTCTGTGTTGTGAGGACAGAGGAGAGGAGGGGGATGAGGCTGCAGTCTGTGTGTGAGGATAGAGGAGGGGGATGAGGCTGCAGTCTGTGTGTGTGAGGACAGAGGAGAGGAGGGGATGAGGCTGCAGTCTGTGTGTGAGGATAGAGGAGGGGGATGAGGCTGCATCTGTGTGTGTGAGGACAGAGGAGAGGAGGGGGATGAGGCTGCAGTCTGTGTGTGTGAGGACAGAGGAGAGGAGGGGGATGAGGCTGCAGTCTGTGTGTGAAGACAGAGGGAGGAGGGGATGAGGCTGCAGTCTGTGTGAGACAGAGAGAGGAGGGGGATGAGGCTGCAGTCTGTGTGTGAGAACAGAGGAGAGGAGGGGGATGAGGCTGCAGTCTGTGTGTGAAGACAGAGGAGGGAGGGGGGATGAGCTGCAGTCCTGTGTGAGGAAGAGGATAGGAGGGGTAGTGAGGCTGACAAGTCTGTGTGTGTGAGGACAGAGGAGAGGAGGGGGATGAGGCTGCAGTCTGTGTGAGGACAGAGGAGAGGAGGGGGATGAGGCTGCAGTCTGTGTGTGTGAGGACAGAGGAGAGGAGGGGGGGTGAGGCTGCAGTCTGTGTGTGAGGACAGAGGAAAGGAGGGGGATGAGGCTGCAGTCTGTGTGTGAGGACAGAGGAGAGGAGGGGGATGAGGCTGCAGTCTGTGTGACTCTGGCTGTGAGGCATGCGATTGGCTGAGCACAGACAGCACTGCTCTGACATCACTCCGGTGGGCACTGCTACACAGGACAGTGTACATGTAGAGCACAGTGTGGACTCTGCTACGTGTACAGATGCAGAGGAGTAGATCGTCACCAGTGTCCCCCATGACCACCTGCTCCCTCTGTGATCCTGAACGGGACGCAGGCGTCACTAGACCCCAATATACAACCTCAACATCGGGGGGGGGAGATCATCCTGTAAGTGAAGAGCGGGCTATGATCGAACCTCTGAAGGCATCGGCCAGTACAAGGCGGTATTGCTGCAAGAACTTGGCGGAGAGTTGGCAGGCCCGCAGGTGCAGGGTGCTCAGAAGTGGGCAGTGGAGCAGAAGTGCTGCCAGCGGCTGTGACAGCCCATCCCCCAGCGGGTTCATGCTCAGGTCCAGCTCCTCGAGGTTCTAGAATAGAAAAGCAGCCATTAACGAAGGATCACATCACAGTGGCTCAGTGGTCAGCAGTGGTTCAGGGGCCATTAGTGGCTCGGCCCTTATCAGTGGCTCAGTGGTTATTAGTGGCTCGGTCCTTATCAGTGGCTCAGTGGTCAGCAGTGGTTCAGGGGTTATCAGTGGCTCGGCCCTTATCAGTGGCTCAGTGGTTAGCACTGGTTCAGGGGTTATTAGTGGCTCAGTCCTTAGCAGTGGCTCAGTCCTTAGCAGTGGCTCAGTCCTTAGCAGTGGCTCAGTCCTTAGCAGTGGCTCAGTCCTTAGCAGTGGCTCAGTCCTTAGCAGTGGCTCAGTCCTTAGCAGTGGCTCAGTCCTTAGCAGTGGCTCAGTCCTTAGCAGTGGCTCAGGGGCTATTAGTGGCTCGGTCCTTAGCAGTGGCTCAGTGGTAAGCAGTGGTTCAGGGGCTATTAGTGGCTCGGTCCATAGCAGTGGCTCAGTGGTAAGCAGTGGTTCAGGGGCTATTAGTGGCTCGGTCCATAGCAGTGGCTCAGGGGTTATTAGTGGCTTGGTCCTTAGCAGTGGCTCAGTGGTAAGCAGTGGCTCAGTGGTTAGCAGTGGCTCAGTGGTTAGCAGTGGCTCAGTGGTTAGCAGTGGCTCAGTGGTTCAGGGGCTATTAGTGGCTCGGTCCATAGCAGTGGCTCAGGGGTTATTAGTGGCTCGGTCCTTAGCAGGGGCTCAGGGGTTATTAGTGGCTCGTCCATAGCATTGGCTCAGGGGTTATTAGTGGCTCGTCCTTAGCAGTGGCTCAGTCCTTAGCAGTGGCTCAGTCCTTAGCAGTGGCTCAGGGGCTATTAGTGGCTCGGTCCTTAGCAGTGGCTCAGTGGTAAGCAGTGGTTCAGGGGCTATTAGTGGCTCGGTCCATAGCAGTGGCTCAGTGGTAAGCAGTGGTTCAGGGGCTATTAGTGGCTCGGTCCATAGCAGTGGCTCAGGGGTTATTAGTGGCTTGGTCCTTAGCAGTGGCTCAGTGGTAAGCAGTGGCTCAGTGGTTAGCAGTGGCTCAGGGGTTATTAGTGGCTCAGTCCTTAGCAGTGGCTCAGGGGCTATTAGTGGCTCGGTCCATAGCAGTGGCTCAGGGGTTATTAGTGGCTCGGTCCTTAGCAGGGGCTCAGGGGTTATTAGTGGCTCGTCCATAGCATTGGCTCAGGGGTTATTAGTGGCTCGTCCTTAGCAGTGGCTCAGGGGCTATTAGTGGATCGGTCCTTAGCAGTGGCTCAGGGGTTATTAGTAGCTCGGTCCTTAGCAGGGGCTCAGTGGTTAGCAGTGGGGCTTTGCAGCGCTAGAGTCCTAGATTTGAATCCGACCAAGGATGACCTCTTCATGGAGTTTGTATGTATTTTGTGGATTTCCTCTCAAACTCCAGAGACATACTGATGGAGACCTTAGATGGTGAGCTCCTGGGGACAGCGTGACACTCCTGTCCGTAAAGCACTGCGGAATATGGCAGTGCACACAGTGGTAGTCTCACCTCCAGGGCTTTGTAGTCGGAGGTGGCCGCGGCTGGAACCAGCTTCCTGAGGCCCTCGTGGGTCAGACGGTTACAGGACAGGTTGAGATGGGTTAGGTTGGGCAGCGTTCCCAGCATGGACAGCAGCTCCTCCACTTCCGCATCCCCCAGGAGGTTTCCACTGAGGTGCAGTTGGCGTAGAGAGCTCTGAAGCTTCAAGGCACGGATTACAGGACAGAGGTGGCGTCCGCTCAGGGACAGGCCGCACAGCGACACCGACGAGGTCTCCTGCTGTTCCAGAGCTTTCCGCACCAGACGATTCTCCTCTAGAAGAAAGACGGAAAGCTAGGGGCGGCGGCGCCAGGGGCGGCGGCGCCAGGGGGCGGCAGGCCAGGGGCGGAGGCAGGCCAGGGGAGGAGGCAGGCCAGGGGAGGAGGCAGGCCAGGGGAGGAGGCAGGCCAGGGGAGGAGGCAGGCCAGGGGAGGAGGCAGGCCAGGGGAGGAGGCAGGCCAGGGGAGGAGGCAGGCCAGGGGAGGAGGCAGGCCAGGGGGAGGAGGCAGGCCAGGGGAGGAGGCAGGCCAGGGGAGGAGGCAGGCCAGGGGAGGAGGCAGGCCAGGGGAGGAGGCGCCAGCGCACGGAGTCTTACCCACTGCCAGGCTCTGACAGGCCTTCTTGTAGCGGTCAGTGAGGGGCGGCAGGTCCCACGAGTGCACCTCAGCCACAACCTGCAGGAAACGACACCAGAATGAGAATCCCCCCCATAGGAAAGAGCCGCAGCGCACGGTGCACAACCCACCTCCTCATTGCTCTGCAGGACATGAAGGATCGGGTCCTCGGGGGCCAGCAGGGCCCCTTCCTTCTTGAGAGTCAGACGAGGAAGGAGTCCACAGCTCTGGTAGTAGCGCTGGGAGGCCTGCTCAGCCAACCAGGAGACCTTATGCGTCTCTCCACCACTGAGGGGACAACAGAGACCCATGAGCAGGACCAAGACAAGCTGCCTAGATATAGTCACCATATACAAGAGCTCTGCTTGCTGTCCAGACCTAGGTTTTCTGATGGATGTTTCCATTCACTGACAGCAGAGATCTTGTATGACGTACCTGTGAGGGATCGGGATGAGGAAGACATTATCCTGAACTCTGACCCGCACTCTGATTGGTGGAGGCAAAGAGACGTTCACCGTCACAGCCGGGGGCTGGAGAAAGAAAACCAGAAGTATGATCCGGGCTCGGGGGCCACAGCCCTCAGTAACTCCTCTGGTCAATCATTCTGGGTGTAAAAGATGCATCTGAGGAGTCACCGCATACGCCCTAAAACCAAGGCCCGAACCTATGTGGGCGACTTCCCCATCAGCTTCAGGGGCCACTCAGAAGAGGCGGAATATACCGGTATAAAGTACAGGGGTATTAGATTCACTATAATCTACAGGATTGCCAGGAGAGCCGCGTCTGTCTATGGAGACCCCTGCAGAGTGACCATGGGTAGGAACCTCATACACTGACCCCATTGACCCACCTGAGCTGCGGCTGGAGGAGCTGAGCTGCACTATAAAGTACAGGGGTGTTGGCTGCACTGTAATCTATGGAGACCCCTGCAGAGTGACCATGGGTAGGAACCTCATACACTGACCCCATTGACCCACCTGAGCTGCGGCTGGAGGAGCTGAGCTGCACTATAAAGTACAGGGGTGTTGGCTGCACTATAATCTGAGACCCCTGCAGAGTGACCATGGGTAGGAACCTCATACACTGACCCCATTGACCCACCTGAGCCTCGGCTGGAGGAGCTGTGATGCACTATAAAGTACAGGGGTATTAGATTCACTATAATCTATAGAATTCCCAGGAGAGCTGCGTCTGTCTGTGGAGCCCCCTGCAGAGTGGCCATGGGTAGGAACCTCATACACTGACCCCATTGACCCACCTGAGCCTCGGCTGGAGGAGCCGAGCTGCACTATAAAGTACAGGGGTGTTGGCTGCACTGTAATCTATGGAGACCCCTGCAGAGTGGCCATGGGTAGGAACCTCATACATTGACCCACCTGAGCCGCGGCTGGAGGAGCGCTGCCCCCACGGTCCGTGTTGTGTGCTCCAGTGCCGTCCACTATGCGGGGGATGGAGATGCTCTGCCCGCTGCTCTTCGTCCGCCCTACTACAGCCCTGTCTACAATCTGCGTCAGCTTCGTCTGGCGGGAGCGCTTCCGGGACACGTTTCGAGGGGCCGGCTTCTCCCTCTGGCGTGGCGCTTCCTCCTCCTCTTCACTATACTCTATCTCTTCCATCTCCAGGCGGCCAGGAGACCAGCGGCTTCTCTTTCTGGAGCGAGCTTCCACCATGAAGTCATCCTCCAGCCAATCATCTCCGATGTAATGGTCTGAGGGCACCAGAGCATCTGTAGGTGCAGGCTCCTCGGGGGCGGGCTCAGTCTGGGCCATGCTCTGGCTCAGCAGGCGTGATTTGGCGCTGCCCAGGCCCTGCATGGCTTTCTGGTAAGCTTCTTTCCCACCCTCAGAAAGCCTGGGAGGATCGGATCCCGAGGTCCTCTCCACGGCGATATCCGAATCTGAGGACGGCCTTGGAGCTCCAAGTCGTGGCCGTTTCTTGACCGGCTTCAGAGGGGTCAGCAGCTGCTCAGGCTCCTCCTCCATCAGGGGATCCTCCTCGCTCACTTGGGTGCTGCACTGCAGCGGGAAATCCTCATCCTCCTGGGTGGACAGCCGCAGGTTCCTGGGCGTTCCATGCTCCGTACCTGTCCGACTTATTCGAGGAACAGAGTTCTCCCGCTGCTTCCTGGAGGGGAATGAGGGGCTGGCAAGGAGCGGCTCGGAGCCTTCAGCATCGAACAGCTCACTGTCCTGGAGCTCCGGAGCCGGCTGCGGGGTGGAGGAGACCGCTGCAAAGAGCAGAAGGGCAGAGGTCACATGGGGCGGAGCTCCCAATAATCTACCTGCCCCTCCCCCCGTATCGTGTCTATAGACAAGTGAAACGCCAGCGGCGTCCTTTGTGCACGATGGACAGCCCCCGAGGACTGCGCGGTCAGACCATATCACTTTACAGCCTGCCACACTGACAGCAGGGAGGGGCAAGTTACCAGGTCTACATACCCCCCCGCGCTTACCACTCCCCTCCAGAGCGTCGCGCAGCATCTTCTCCGTCTCCTTACAGTCCCTCCGCGTCACTGCATCCAGGTGCTTCCCGTACATGTGAATCCACTCCTGCAGACTGCCGAGCGGGGGCTTCCCCTGCAGGTGCACAATGGAGGCCGGTGACCACATGGACGGCAGGGCACGCCCACTAGGGATGCAGGAGGGGGACACTCACCTTGGTGGTCTTCTGAGTCACAGACGCCCCTCTCCTGATCAGCAGCTGAGCAACATGAAAGTTACCACTGGACAGAGCGTCATGGAGGGGGGTGATCCCCTCACATAATGGGCCCCCAGGATCATTGATGTGCGCCCCGCGGTCTAACAGCAGCTGTACAATATCTGGAGACAAAACCGTAATGAGACCGGAGGCAGAACTGGCAGCGGACGCCAGAGGGCGGGGGAGCAGGCAGCGGACGACTAAGGGCGGGGAAGCAGGCAGAGCGCGACTAAGGGCGGGGAAGCAGGCAGAGCGCGACTAAGGGCGGGGAAGCAGGCAGAGCGCGACTAAGGGCGGGGAAGCAGGCAGAGCGCGACTAAGGGCGGGGAAGCAGGCAGAGCGCGACTAAGGGCGGGGAAGCAGGCAGAGCGCGACTAAGGGCGGGGAAGCAGGCAGAGCGCGACTAAGGGCGGGGAAGCAGGCAGAGCGACTAAGGGCGGGGAAGCAGGCAGAGCCGACTAAGGGCGGGGAAGCAGGCAGAGCGCGACTAAGGGCGGGGGAGCAGGCAGAGCGCGACTAAGGGCGGGGGAAGCAGGCAGAGCGCGACTAAGGGGCGGGGAGCAGGCAGAGCGCGACTAAGGGCGGGGAGCAGGCAGAGAGCGACTAAGGGCGGGGGAGCAGGCAGAGCGCGACTAAGGGCGGGGGAGCAGGGCAAGAGCGACTAAGGGCGGTGCGCGCGATAGCGGCGGTGGAGCACGCAAGAGCCTAAGGGCGGGGAGCGCAGAGAGCGCTAAGGGGCGGGGGAGCAGGCAGAGGAGCGACTAAGGGCGGGGGAGCAGGCAGAGAGCGACTAAGGGCGGGGAGCAGGCAGAGAGCGACTAAGGGCGGGGGAGCAGCAGAGAGCGACTAAGGGCGGGGAGCAGGCAGAGAGCGACTACGGCGGGGGAGCAGGCAGAGAGCGACTAAGGGCGGGGGAGCAGGCAGAGAGCGACTAAGGGCGGGGGAGCAGGCAGAGAGCGACTAAGGGCGGGGGAGCAGGCAGAGAGCGACTAAGGGCGGGGGAGCAGGCAGAGAGCGACTAAGGGCGGGGGAGCAGGCAGAGAGCGACTAAGGGCGGGGAGCAGGCAGAGAGCGACTAAGGGCGGGGGAGCAGGCAGAGAGCGACTAAGGGCGGGGAGCAGGCAGAGAGCGACTAAGGGCGGGGGAGCAGGCAGAGAGCGACTAAGGGCGGGGGAGCAGGCAGAGAGCGACTAAGGGCGGGGGAGCAGGCAGAGAGCGACTAAGGGCGGGGGAGCAGGCAGAGAGCGACTAAGGGCGGGGGAGCAGCAGAGAGCGACTAAGGGCGGGGGAGCAGGCAGAGAGCGCTAAGGGCGGGGAGCAGGCAGAGAGCGACTAAGGGCGGGGGAGCAGGCGAGAGCGACTAAGGGCGGGGGAGCAGGCAAGAGCGACTAAGGGCGGGGAGCAGGCAGAGAGCGCTAAGGGCGGGGAGCAGGCAGAGAGCGACTAAGGGCGGGGGAGCAGGCAGAGAGCGACTAGGCGGGAGAAGGCATGCAGAGAGCGACTAGGGTCGGGAAGCAGGCAGAGAGTCGACTCAAGGTCGGGGAAGCAGGCAGAGAGCGTGACCTAAGGGCGGGGAAGCAGGCAGGAGAGCGACTAAGGGGGGGAAGGGCAGGCAGAGAGCGACTAAGGGGGCGGGGAAGCAGAGCCCGACTAAGGGCAGGGAAGCAGAGAGCGACTAAGGGCGGGGAAGCAGGCAGAGAGCGACTAAGGGCGGGGAAGCAGGCAGAGCGCGACTAAGGGCGGGGAAGCAGAGCGCGACTAAGGGCGGGGAAGCAGAGCGCGACTAAGGGCGGGGAAGCAGGCAGAGCGGCGACTAAGGGCGGGGAAGCAGGCAGAGCGCGACTAAGGGCGGGGAAGCAGAGCGCGACTAAGGGCGGGGAAGCAGAGCGCGACTAAGGGCGGGGAAGCAGGCAGAGCGCGACTAAGGGCGGGGAAGCAGGCAGAGCGCGACTAAGGGCGGGGAAGCAGGCAGAGAGCGACTAAGGGCGGGGAAGCAGGCAGAGGCCGACTAAGGGCGGGGTAGCAGAGCCCGACTAAGGGCGGGGAAGCAGAGCCACTGGCGGTGGCCTTACCGTGATGTCCATGGTTGCAGGCTTCATGGAGGGGTGTCCAGCCACAGTAGTCTCGGGGGTTCACTGGGTGGCCCTAGGATAAACGGGGTAACATGAGGACTCCTCACATATAACGCTCTCCCCACTTTTGGGGTACAGCACCGCCCACTCACCTTCTCCAGCAGACACTGCACCACCTTGGCGTTCCCCTCGATGCAGGCGCGGTGCAGAGGCGTCTCCCCCTTTTCATTACGGCGATTCCACTAATGTGGAGCAGCAAGGGTTAATTAATGGGCACGGAGCTCCCTACAAACCTGGTCCCAGGAGCTCGCACTCCACTCACCCGGATGGTCGCCCTCCTGCTCGGCACAGACTTCTCGTATCCCTCTAGGTCTTCATCTCCTGTAATTAACCAGAGGGATCCTGTCAGATTAACCCTGCGTATGCCGGGAGCAAGGCGGAGGGCGGGTACCTACCGCTGGAGGACAGCTCCACCTCGCTCTCCTGCAGGGGCTCGCTGCTCTCCGCCTCCTCCTCCTCGCTGCTGTCACCACCGTCACTGCCGCACACATCACGGAGCTCCGCCTCCGTGTCCCCAGCCTCCGGGGCCCCCCACTTCTGCTGCACCGCGAGGAGCTGCCGGAGGACCTTCCTCTGAAGACAAAGAGACCAGGAAGTAGTACAGAGCGCAGGCAAGACAGACGCCGGGAAGTAGTACAGAGCGCAGGCAAGACAGACGCCGGGAAGTAGTACAGAGCGCAGGCAAGACAGACGCCGGGAAGTAGTACAGAGCGCAGGCAAGACAGACGCCGGGAAGTAGTACAGAGCGCAGGCAAGACAGACGCCGGGAAGTAGTACAGAGCGCAGGCAAGACAGACGCCGGGAAGTAGTACTGAGCGCAGGCAAGACAGACGCCGGGAAGTAGTACTGAGCGCAGGCAAGACAGACGCCGGGAAGTAGTACTGAGCGCAGGCAAGACAGACGCCGGGAAGTAGTACAGAGCTCAGGCAAGACAGACGCCGGGAAGTAGTACAGAGCACAGACAAGACAGACGCCGGGAAGTAGTACTGAGCGCAGGCAAGACAGACGCCGGGAAGTAGTACAGAGCGCAGGCAAGACAGACGCCGGGAAGTAGTACAGAGCGCAGGCAAGACAGACGCCGGGAAGTAGTACAGAGCACAGACAAGACAGACACCGGGAAGTAGTACTGAGCGCAGGCAAGACAGACGCCGGGAAGCAGTACTGAGCGCAGGCAAGACAGACGCCGGGAAGCAGTACTGAGCGCAGGCAAGACAGACGCCGGGAAGCAGTACTGAGCGCAGGCAAGACAGACGCCGGGAAGCAATACAGAGCGCAGGCAAGACAGACGCCGGGAAGTAGTACTGAGCGCAGGCAAGACAGACGCCGGGAAGTAGTACTGAGCACAGACAAGACAGACACCGGGAAGTAGTACTGAGCACAGACAATACAGGGACCGGGAAGTAGTACTGAGCACAGACAATACAGGGACCGGGAAGTAGTACTGTGCAGACCCTCGCGCTCCCTCACCTGCAGCCGGGGGTCTCCAGCCTCCTGGGCGCACTTCATCGCACTGGTCAGGCACTGCTGCACCTGGCTGTACCCCTGCCCGTCCTCCTCCACCGCCAGCGCCATGTTCAGCCACGTCTTGCACTCCTGGAAGGCAGAAAAGCAAGTCTTAGGCTCGGACTACCCGCCACATTTGTCAGTGGTGTCACGGTGCGATGTGCTGCAACTTTTCAGCCGCAAGAAGTGACACAATAGATGCATGACACACGTGGCCCTAGCCTTAAAGGGGCGCTCTGCACATGCTCGGTCTCCAGGCCGCTCCACGTCCTCTCTTCCGGTCACTTTCGCCCAGCAGACTGGCTCTGAACTCTCTCAGCCAGACCACCGCCCTGACCGGAGTGCCCCCCTACAGTGACTCCATTATAGCGTCACACTGATAGGGGCAGGGCTCTTCTCTGGACATCTTTATACAGACCAAGAGAGCGTCATCCTGTTATCCCAATTCTACACCTACTATTACCACGCGGATCCCCCAGCAGGTAGCGCCTCCCCTCACAGCAGCAGTGACCTGACAATGGATTACCCATCTATATAGGCGCGTTATAGGCGCCCAGACCGCCGGAGGACGCAGCGAAAACGCCAGGCTTTGGTAAGTGACCCCCAATGTGTTTTCTACACCCCTCCCCCGGGTAACGGTGACTGCGGGGTTCTGGGGCGCATCGCCAATTACTGTACTGAGGCCGCACACCCCATGACCCCCGAGCTCCTCACCTCGCAGGGATTCCCTTTCCGCAGGCCCAGCTCGACTCGATAGTGCTCCAGGGCCTGCGGATAGTCCTTAAGGTCACTGAAGGTCGCAGCCAGGGACACATGGATGACGGCGAGCTCCCGGTCCGGGCGGCTCAAGGACTCGGCGCAGCGGAGCTACAAGAAGAAAGCGTGGAAACCGTCAGCAGACCTGAGCTCTAGGACACCAACATGAAGACCACTGCCCGCACCGCACCACATGGAAGGACGGGGAAACTGAGGGTATACTGCCCCCTCTATGGCAGGGTCGGCACAGTGGGTGGAGCTACAGGCCACCAGGAAAGTGCAGGGGTAACGAAAGGGTCATGTGACACGTCGGGACTAGAGCTTCTCCCATCACCCAAGAGAATGTGAACCGATCCCCCCCTTCCCACGCAGCGCATGTACTGGCTCCTCCCCTCCCCACACAGCATGGGAATCAGCTTAGTTCCTCGCCTGTGTTCTGGCTCCTCCCCACACAGCGCACGTACCAGTTCCTCCCCTGCACACTGGCTCCTCCCCACACAGCGCATGTACCAGTGCAGAGTGTGTAGCACCTGTTTTAAGCTCCTCCCCTGCACAGCACAAGCCCCGCCCTCGCACAGGGTTGTCACCCTTTACTCCCCTCACCTGCAGCTTATAATACTCCACGGCTTTCCTGTAGCATCCAACCTTACAGTACAGATCTCCCAGCTGCTCGTACAAGGACAGTGCCCCCTGCTGGTCGCCATCTGTCAGCTCTGACAACACCTCCTCCAGCTGACAACCTTTAATGGCTGGAAGAAAACGGTGCATTTTAGGGATAACGAAGGGGCTGGTGAAGGAATGAGGGGCCCAGCAAACCAGGGGTGCTCACCGTGCTTCAGGCTGCGGCGCACAGCGTCACGGTCGGACTCCTGCAGGCTGCCCAGAAGAAACGCCTTCTTGAGGGAACGTTTTCCCGCTGAGAAGTCTCCCAGAGACAGCAGGGTCTGAAAGAGGAGAGGAGAGGAGAGGTGAGTGATGGCGGCTCTGACTGCGGATGTGACCGCCGCTCCCTGGCGCCCTCACCTGCCCAATGCTGCAGTAACATTCACTCTCCATGCATTTGTCGCGCATGCGCCGGGCGCACTCCCGGGCCGCCTCCCAGCAGCGGATGGCTTTGGAGTGCTCGCCGTTGCGGAGGTGGATGCTGGCGAGGTTGGAGTTGGCTCTGTACAGGTCCTCATGGAGCTGGGTCTGCCTGCGGGAGAGAGAAGGCGGAGTCAGAGACGAGGGGGCGGGGCCGGAGAGTGGGGGCGGACATAGCGGCCGCCATTACTCTGCGATGAAGATGCTCTTCCTGATGTAGAAGCTGCACTTGTCCGCCTGCGCCATGATGTCGTACAGGAAGCCGAGGTTCAAGAAGAGGCGCGCCCGCATCTCGCTCAGGTCCCGCGAGGAAACCTTCCCTGGAAGACACCGACAATCACCGTGACCGCCCAACCAGATATACACAAAATAGTTGTCACAGCCCCGCCCCCAGATCCATCAGCCGCAGTCCGGGCGCCACTCACCCTCCAGCTTCTCGTCCACGATCTCCAGACTTTTCAGGAAGGATTCCTCCGCCGGCCGCCGAGCGTCCACGTCGCCCACCTCACACATGTACAGGTAAGTGCGCCCAATGGTGGCCAGAGCCCGCTGCTCCTCAATGTCCGAAGAGACCGACCGCGCCAAATCCAGGTGAATGCGCTGGTGCTGGAGGAGAAGACAAAACCACCGCTGTAAGTCATACCGCGCCGCCGAGGTCTCCGCCGTAAGGGCCGCCGCGCCGCCGAGGTCTCCGCCGTAAGGGCCGCCGCGCCGCCGAGGTCTCCGCCGTAAGGGCCGCCGAGGTCTCCGCCGTAAGGGCCGCCGAGGTCTCCGCCGTAAGGGCCGCCGAGGTCTCCGCCGTAAGGGCCGCCGCGCCGCCGAGGTCTCCGCCGTAAGGGCCGCCGCGCTGCCGAGGTCTCCGCCGTAAGGGCCGTCGCGCTGACGAGGTCTCTACAAGCGGCGGTCTAACGCTAACGCATGTCTCGCACCCCGGGGTCATCACCTTTAAGGCCGCCTGATAATTCCCCGTTTCAGCGAAGCACTCTCCGATCCTGCGGTTGGCGACGGCGCAGCCGATTATGTCCCCCAGAGCCTCGCAGAGGCCGAGTTCCTGGCGATGCTCCTCGATGGCCTCCCGGAACCTGCCTGCAGAAGAAACGGGGCGGACGTCAGTGACCCCCACACTGCCCCCCGGGGAGGATCATGGGTAGGACGCAGAGGTCGGCACTCACCCCCCCGGGCCAGCAGCTCCCCCAGCTGGTTGCAGGTGGCGGCCTCCTCCCGAAGGTTGTCCGCGCGCCGAGCTCTGCATTTCACCTTCTCCAACTCTGCAAAGAGAAGAACCACAAGTCACAGCAAGAGGGACGATGGGGGTTCTCCTCTGTCACCACTACCGCAGAGATGATGGGGGTTCTCCTCTGTCACCACTACCGCAGAGATGATGGGGGTTCTCCTCTGTCACCACTACCGCAGATGATGGGGGTTCTCCTGTCACCACTACCGCAGAGATGATGGGGGTTCTCCTGTCACCACTACCGCAGAGATGATGGGGGTTCTCCTCTGTCACCACTACCGCAGAGATGATGGGGGGTTCTCCTCTGTCACCACTACCGCAGAGATGATGGGGGTTCTCCTCTGTCACCACTACCGCAGAGATGATGGGGGTTCTCCTCTGTCACCACTACCGCAGAGATGATGGGGGTTCTCCTCTGTCACCACTACCGCAGAGATGATGGGGGTTCTCCTCTGTCACCACTACCGCAGAGATGATGGGGGTTCTCCTCTGTCACCACTACCGCAGAGATGATGGGGGTTCTCCTCTGTCACCACTACCGCAGAGATGATGGGGGTTCTCCTCTGTCACCACTACCGCAGAGATGATGGGGGTTCTCCTCTGTCACCACTACCGCAGAGATGATGGGGGTTCTCCTCTGTCACCACTACCGCAGAGATGATGGGGGTTCTCCTCTGTAACCACTACCGCAGAGATGATGGGGGTTCTCCTCTGTAACCACTACCGCAGAGATGATGGGGGTTCTCCTCTGTAACCACTACCGCAGAGATGATGGGGGTTCTCCTCTGTAACCACTACCGCAGAGATGATGGGGGTTCTCCTCTGTAACCACTACCGCAGAGATGATGGGGGTTCTCCTCTGTAACCACTACCGCAGATGATGGGGGTTCTCCTGTCACCACTAACGCAGATGATGGGGGTTCTCCTGTCACCACTAACGCAGATGATGGGGGTTCTCCTGTCACCACTAACGCAGATGATGGGGGTTCTCCTGTCACCACTAACGCAGATGATGGGGGTTCTCCTGTCACCACTAACGCAGATGATGGGGGTTCTCCTGTCACCACTAACGCAGATGATGGGGGTTCTCCTGTCACCACTAACGCAGATGATGGGGGTTCTCCTGTCACCACTAACGCAGATGATGGGGGTTCTCCTGTCACCACTAACGCAGATGATGGGGGTTCTCCTGTCACCACTAATGCAGATGATGGGGGTTCTCCTGTCACCACTACCGCAGATGATGGGGGTTCTCCTGTCACCACTACCGCAGATGATGGGGGTTCTCCTGTCACCACTAATGCAGATGATGGGGGTTCTCCTGTCACCACTACCGCAGATGATGGGGGTTCTCCTGTCACCACTACCGCAGATGATGGGGGTTCTCCTGTCACCACTACCGCAGATGATGGGGGTTCTCCTGTCACCACTAACGCAGATGATGGGGGTTCTCCTGTCACCACTACCGCAGATGATGGGGGTTCTCCTGTCACCACTAACGCAGATGATGGGGGTTCTCCTGTCACCACTAACGCAGATGATGGGGGTTCTCCTGTCACCACTAACGCAGATGATGGGGGTTCTCCTGTCACCACTAACGCAGATGATGGGGGTTCTCCTCTGTCACCACTACCGCAGAGATGATGGGGGTTCTCCTCTGTAACCACTACCGCAGAGATGATGGGGGTTCTCCTCTGTAACCACTACCGCAGAGATGATGGGGGTTCTCCTCTGTCACCACTACCGCAGAGATGATGGGGGTTCTCCTCTGTCACCACTACCGCAGAGATGATGGGGGTTCTCCTCTGTAACCACTACCGCAGAGATGATGGGGGTTCTCCTCTGTAACCACTACCGCAGAGATGATGGGGGTTCTCCTCTGTAACCACTACCGCAGAGATGATGGGGGTTCTCCTCTGTAACCACTACCGCAGAGATGATGGGGGTTCTCCTCTGTAACCACTACCGCAGATGATGGGGGTTCTCCTCTGTAACCACTACCGCAGATGATGGGGGTTCTCCTCTGTAACCACTACCGCAGATGATGGGGGTTCTCCTCTGTAACCACTACCGCAGATGATGGGGGTTCTCCTCTGTCACCACTAACGCAGATGATGGGGGTTCTCCTGTCACCACTAACGCAGATGATGGGGGTTCTCCTGTCACCACTAACGCAGATGATGGGGGTTCTCCTGTCACCACTAACGCAGATGATGGGGGTTCTCCTGTCACCACTAACGCAGATGATGGGGGTTCTCCTGTCACCACTAACGCAGATGATGGGGGTTCTCCTGTCACCACTAACGCAGATGATGGGGGTTCTCCTGTCACCACTAACGCAGATGATGGGGGTTCTCCTGTCACCACTAACGCAGATGATGGGGGTTCTCCTGTCACCACTAACGCAGATGATGGGGGTTCTCCTGTCACCACTAACGCAGATGATGGGGGTTCTCCTGTCACCACTAATGCAGATGATGGGGGTTCTCCTGTCACCACTACCGCAGATGATGGGGGTTCTCCTGTCACCACTACCGCAGATGATGGGGGTTCTCCTGTCACCACTAATGCAGATGATGGGGGTTCTCCTGTCACCACTACCGCAGATGATGGGGGTTCTCCTGTCACCACTACCGCAGATGATGGGGGTTCTCCTGTCACCACTAACGCAGATGATGGGGGTTCTCCTGTCACCACTACCGCAGATGATGGGGGTTCTCCTGTCACCACTAACGCAGATGATGGGGGTTCTCCTGTCACCACTAACGCAGATGATGGGGGTTCTCCTGTCACCACTAACGCAGATGATGGGGGTTCTCCTGTCACCACTAACGCAGATGATGGGGGTTCTCCTGTCACCACTACCGCAGATGATGGGGGTTCTCCTGTCACCACTACCGCAGATGATGGGGGTTCTCCTGTCACCACTACCGCAGATGATGGGGGTTCTCCTGTCACCACTAACGCAGATGATGGGGGTTCTCCTGTCACCACTACAACAGATGATGGGGGTTCTCCTGTCACCACTAACGCAGATGATGGGGGTTCTCCTCTGTAACTACTACGCAGATGATGGGGGTTCTCCGCCGCTACAGATCGGAGGACAGGGCCCGGAACTCACGTTTGATCTCCCGATCAGCCATTCTCCGGTGCCGGGCGGTGTTCTCCCGCGCTGACTTGAACAGAGCCCCGCCCCGCACAACTCTCTGTCTGATTGGAGGCTGAATATAAATTCAGAACGTCTATTTGTCGCTGCAGCTGTCAATCACATCCGAGCGTCCGCCCCTTCAATGCGCAGCGGCCTAAAGGGCTCACAGTACGCATGCGCCGCTCTAAACTCCTCCCACCAGCTGAGACTTAGTACGTGCTTCAGACCAGAGCAACTGTTACCGAGACGCTGCAAACTCTCGCATCACGTGATGAGGACGGCCCGCCCCTTGTATTACCTGTCATGTGCTCAGTCACGTGGTCTGTTCATCTGCTAATGAGAGCCATTGTATCCATGGCAACGAAGACGCCGAGAGCGCGCGTGTCGCCCGTAACAACCAGTCATGTGAGCTGTGGCAGTATAGAGAGATGTTCAGGGCCACACCTGAGCATGGAGGTCTCTGTGGGGGGAGGTCTCTGCGGGGGGTGTAGTGTGGAGGTCTCTGTGGGGAGAGGTCTCTGCGGGGGGTGTAGTGTGGAGGTCTCTGTGGGGGGGAGGTCTCTGCGGGGGGTGTAGTGTGGAGGTCTCTGTGGGGAGAGGTCTCTGCGGGGGGTGTAGTGTGGAGGTCTCTGCGGGGGGTGTAGTGTGGAGGTATCTGTGGGGGTTGTAGTGTGGAGGTCTCTGTGGGGGGAGGTCTCTGCGGGGGGAGGTCTCTGCGGGGGGAGGTCTCTGCGGGGGGAGGTCTCTGCGGGGGGAGGTCTCTGCGGGGGGGGATGGTCTCTGCGGGGGGTGTAGTGAGGAGGTCTCTGCGGGGGGTGTAGTGAGGAGGTCTCTGCGGGGGGTGTAGTGAGGAGGTCTCTGCGGGGGGTGTAGTGAGGAGGTCTCTGCGGGGGGTGTAGTGAGGAGGTCTCTGCGGGGGGTGTAGTGAGGAGGTCTCTGCGGGGGGTGTAGTGAGGAGGTCTCTGCGGGGGGTGTAGTGAGGAGGTCTCTGCGGGGGGTTGTAGTGAGGAGGTCTCTGCGGGGGTGTAGTGAGGAGGTCTCTGCGGGGGGTGTAGTGAGGAGGTCTCTGCGGGGGGGTAGTGTGGAGGTCTCTGCGGGGGGTGTAGTGTGGAGGTCTCTGCGGGGGGTGTAGTGAGGAGGTCTCTGCGGGGGGTGTAGTGTGGAGGTCTCTGCGGGGGGTGTAGTGTGGAGGTCTCTGCGGGGGGTGTAGTGAGGAGGTCTCTGCGGGGGGTGTAGTGTGGAGGTCTCTGAGGGGGGTGTAGTGAGGAGGTCTCTGCGGGGGGTGTAGTGTGGAGGTCTCTGCGGGGGGTGTAGTGTGGAGGTCCTCTGCGGGGGGTGTAGTGGAGGTCTCTGCGGGGGGTGTAGTGTGGAGGTCTCTGCGGGGGTGTAGTGAGGAGGTCTCTGCGGGGGGTGTAGTGAGGAGGTCTCTGCGGGGGGTGTAGTGAGGAGGTCTCTGCGGGGGGTGTAGTGGGGGTCTGGGGGGTGTAGTGAGGAGGTCTCTGCGGGGGGGTGTAGTGAGGAGGTCTCTGCGGGGGGTGTAGTGTGGAGGTCTCTGTGGGGGGAGGTCTCTGCGGGGGGTGTAGTGTGGAGGTCTCTGTGGGGAGTGTAGTGAGGAGGTCTCTGTGGGGAGTGTAGCGAGGAGGTCTCTGCGGGGAGTGTAGCGCGGAGGTCTCTGCGGGGGTGTAGCGCGGAGGTCTCTGCGGGGGGTTGTAGCGCGGAGGTCTCTGCGGGGGGTTGTAGCGCGGAGGTCTCTGCGGGGGTGTAGCGAGGAGGTCTCTGCGGGGGTGTAGCGAGGAGGTCTCTGCGGGGGGTGTAGCGAGGAGGTCTCTGCGGGGGGTTGTAGCGAGGAGGTCTCTGCGGGGGGTGTAGCGTGGAGGTCTCTGCGGGGGGTGTAGCGTGGAGGTCTCTGCGGGGGGTGTAGCGGTGGAGGTCTCTGCGGGGGGTGTAGTGTGGAGGTCTCTGCGGGGAGTGTAGTGAGGAGGTCTCTGTGTGGGGGGGGTGTAGTGTGGAGGTCTCTGCGGGGGGGTGTAGTGCGGAGGTCTCTGTGGGGAGTGTAGTGTGGAGGTCTCTGTGGGGGGTGTAGTGAGGAGGTCTCTGTGGAGACGGGTGTAGTGTGGAGGTCTCTGTGGAGGGAGGTCTCTGCGGGAAGTGCAGTGAGGAGGTCTCTGTGGGGGGTGGAGTGTGGGGGTCTCTGTGGGGGGTGTAGTGAGGGGGTCTCTGTGGGGGGTGGTCTCTGCGGGGGGTGGAGTGTGGGGGTCTCTGCGGGGGGTGTAGTGAGGGGGTCTCTGTGGGGACTGGAGTGTGGGGGTCTCTGCGGGGGGTGTAGTGAGGAGGTCTCTGTGGGGGGTGTAGTGAGGACGTCTCTGCGGGGGGTGTAGTGTGGAGGTCTCTGTGGGGGGTGTAGTGAGGAGGTCTCTGTGGGGGGTGTAGTGAGGACGTCTCTATGGGGGATGTAGTGTGGAGGTCTCTATGGGGGAGTGTAGTGTGGAGGTCTCTATGGGGGAGTGTAGTGTGGAGGTCTCTGTGGGGGGTGGAGTGTGGGGGTCTCTGTGGGGGGTGGAGTGTGGGGGTCTCTGCGGGGGGTGTAGTGAGGAGGTCTCTGTGGACACGGGTGTAGTGTGGAGGTCTCTGTGGAGGGAGGTCTCTGCGGGGGTGTAGTGAGGAGGTCTCTGTGGACACGGGTGTAGTGTGGAGGTCTCTGTGGAGGGAGGTCTCTGCGGGGGGTGTAGTGAGGAGGTCTCTGTGGACACGGGTGTAGTGTGGAGGTCTCTGTGGAGGGAGGTCTCTGCGGGGGGTGTAGTGAGGAGGTCTCTGTGGACACGGGTGTAGTGTGGAGGTCTCTGTGGAGGGAGGTCTCTGTGGGGAGTGTAGTGAGGAGGTCTCTGTGGGGAGTGTAGTGAGGAGGTCTCTGTGGGGAGTGTAGTGAGGAGGTCTCTGCGGGGGGAGGTCTCTGCGGGGGGTGTAGTGAGGAGGTCTCTGTGGGGGGAGGTCTCTGTGGAGGGGGTAGTGAGGAGGTCTCTGCGGGGGGTGTAGCGAGGAGGTCTCTGCGGGGGGTGTAGTGAGGAGGTCTCTGCGGGGGGTGTAGTGAGGAGGGTCTCTGCGGGGGGGTGTAGTGAGGAGGTCTCTGCGGGGGGTGTAGTGAGGAGGTCTCTGCGGGGGGTGTAGTGTGGAGGTCTCTGCGGGGGGTGTAGTGTGGAGGTCTCTGCGGGGGGTGTAGTGTGGAGGTCTCTGCGGGGGGTGTAGTGTGGAGGTCTCTGCGGAGGGTGTAGTGAGGAGGTCTCTGTGGGGAGTGTAGTGTGGAGGTCTCTGTGGAGGGAGGTCTCTGCGGGGGGTGTAGTGAGGAGGTCTCTGTGGAGACGGGTTGTAGTGAGGAGGTCTCTGTGGAGGGAGGTCTCTGCGGTTGGTGTAGTGAGGAGGTCTCTGCGTGGGGTGTAGTGTGGAGGTCTCTGTGGGGGGGTGTAGTGTGGAGGTCTCTGTGGGGGGGTGTAGTGAGGACGTCTCTGTGGGGGGTGTAGTGAGGACGTCTCTGTGGGGGGTGTAGTGAGGACGTCTCTGTGGGGGGTGTAGTGAGGACGTCTCTGTGGGGGGTGTAGTGAGGACGTCTCTGTGGGGGGTGTAGTGAGGACGTCTCTGTGGGGGGTGTAGTGAGGACGTCTCTGTGGGGGGTGTAGTGAGGACGTCTCTGTGGGGGGTGTAGTGAGGACGTCTCTGTGGGGGGTGTAGTGAGGACGTCTCTGTGGGGGGTGTAGTGAGGACGTCTCTGTGGGGGGTGTAGTGAGGACGTCTCTGTGGGGGGTGTAGTGAGGACGTCTCTGTGGGGGGTGTAGTGAGGACGTCTCTGTGGGGAGTGTAGTGTGGAGGTCTCTGTGGGGAGTGTAGTGTGGAGGTCTCTGCAGGGGGTGGAGGTCTCTGTGGACGGTGTAGTGTGGAGGTCTCTGTGGACGGTGTAGTGTGGAGGTCTCTGTGGACGGTGTAGTGTGGAGGTCTCTGTGGACGGTGTAGTGTGGAGGTCTCTGCAGGGGGTGGAGGTCTCTGTGGGGGTGTAGTGTGGAGGTCTCTGTGGGGGGTGTAGTGTGGAGGGTGTAGTGTGGAGGTCTCTGCAGGGGGTGGAGGTCTCTGCGGGTGGTGTAGCGGGGAGGTCTCTGTGGGGGGTGTAGCGAGGAGGTCTCTGTGGGGGGTGTAGTGAGGACGTCTCTGTGGGGGGTGTAGTGTGGAGGTCTCTATGGGGGATGTAGTGTGGAGGTCTCTATGGGGGAGTGTAGTGTGGAGGTCTCTATGGGGGAGTGTAGTGTGGAGGTCTCTATGGGGGAGTGTAGTGTGGAGGTCTCTGTGGGGAGTGTAGTGTGGAGGTCTCTGCAGGGGGTGGAGGTCTCTGCGGGGGGTGTAGCGCGGAGGTCTCTGCGGGGGGTGTAGCGGGGAGGTCTCTGCGGGGGGTGTAGTGTGGAGGTTCTCTGTGGGGGTGTAGTGTGGAGGTCTCTGTGGGGGGTGTAGTGTGGAGGTCTCTGTGGGGGGTGTAGTGTGGAGGTCTCTGCGGGGGGTGGAGGTCTCTGTGGGGGTGTGTAGTTGTGGAGGTCTCTGTGGGGGGTGTAGTGTGGAGGGTTGTAGTGTGGAGGTCTCTGCAGGGGGTGGAGGTCTCTGCGGGTGGTAGCGGGGAGGTCTCTGCGGGGGGGTGTAGCGGGGAGGTCTCTGCGGGGGGGTGTAGCGGGGAGGTCTCTGCGGGGGGTGTAGCGGGGAGGTCTCTGCGGGGGGGTGTAGCGGGGAGGTCTCTGCGGGGGGTTGTAGCGGGGAGGTCTCTGCGGGGGGGTGTAGCGGGGAGGTCTCTGCGGGGGGGTGTAGCGGGGAGGTCTCTGCGGGGGGTGTAGCGGGGAGTCTCTGCGGGGGGGTGTAGCGGGGAGGTCTCTGCGGGGGGGTGTAGCTGGGAGGTCTCTGCGGGTTGGGTGTAGCGGGGAGGTCTCTGCGGGG
Organism: Bufo gargarizans; assembly: GCF_014858855.1. Taxonomy (NCBI): domain Eukaryota; kingdom Metazoa; phylum Chordata; class Amphibia; order Anura; family Bufonidae; genus Bufo; species Bufo gargarizans. The sequence continues at coordinate 3,544,640 of NC_058084.1, forward strand.
GGGGTGTAGCGGGGAGGTCTCTGCGGGGGGGTGTAGCGGGAGGTCTCTGCGGGGGGGTTTAGCGGGGAGGTCTCTGCGGGGGGGTGTAGCGGGGAGGTCTCTGCGGGGGGGTGTAGCGGGAGGTCTCTGCGGGGGGGTGTAGCGGGGAGGTCTCTGCGGGGGGGTGTAGCGGGGAGGTCTCTGCGGGGGGGTGTAGCGGGGAGGTCTCTGCGGGGGGGTGTGTAGCGGGGAGGTCTCTGCGGGGGGTGTAGCGGGGAGGTCTCTGCGGGGGGGTGTAGCGGGGAGGTCTCTGCGGGGGGGTGTAGCGGGGAGGTCTCTGCGGGGGGGTGTAGCGGGGAGGTCTCTGCGGGGGGGTGTAGCGGGGAGGTATCTGCGGGGGGGGTGTAGCGGGGAGGTCTCTGCGGGGGGGGTGTAGCGGGAGGTCTCTGCGGGGGGGGTGTAGCGGGGAGGTCTCTGCGGGGGGGTGTAGCGAGGAGGTCTCTGCGGGGGGTGTAGCGAGGAGGTCTCTGCGGGGGGGTGTAGCGGGGAGGTCTCTGCGGGGGGTGTAGCGGGGAGGTCCTCTGTGGGGTAGTGATGATCGAGCATGCTTGGCCACCTGCTCGGCTCGAGCAGCACGATGCTCGGCACATGGCGGTATTCGGCCTAGTACCACATGTGCTCGAGTCTCCTCCCTGCTAGGCAGCCAATAAACGTGCAGGTAAGTGCTGCCCTCACTGTAAGGCCGTAGCCATCTTGGTTACTGGCATTACAGTGATTGGCCGGAACGCGTCCTCGGGTGCGATATAGGGGGTGAGTCGGGAGAGCCGCGCTCCGGAAGGGACACACAGTGCAGGGAGTGAAATGGGAAGATTTTTATTTGACAAAATTTGCAGAGACCAAAAAGTACTTGTAAGGGCTATTGTGTGTGACCGCAGCCATGTATATTCCTGCGCTAAATACCGTGTAATTGTCCGCTGCGGACAGTTACATTATCTGCGCCACATCTCCTGTGTAAAGTGTGCGCATCCCTAAAGTATCAGTGACATCCAGGGCAGTTTTTCCGTAGACGCTGCGGACGGTGACATTACCTGCGGGATCTCTCCTGTGTGACGTTTCCTCATCACAAATACCTTTGTAACGTTATTTGCGCAGTGGCCGTGCTGCTGATGGAGCACGCAGAGGCCGTGGCCCTGGGCGCGGTGAGACTGTGCCCGCTGCCAGAGCACAAGAAACTCATCCATGATACCGAGCTTCATGTCCCAGTTTGCAGGGTGGCGCAGGACACCGCTCTCGACGTCACACCAGTGCGACCAGGTGGTCGGTGGGATTGCAGCAGATAATGCTTCCAGTCGGTTAAGCTCCACCCTCTCTTCCACCAAGTCCAGGTTCAGTAGCCAAGAGTCTGGTCCACACAATCCTCTCCCTGATCCTCCTTCCTCCCACCATGGAGAGTCTGGCCAAACAAGTGATCCCACGCTCGGATATTCCGAGGAGCTCTTTTCATCGCAATTACTTGATTTGGCCCTCTCGCCAAGCCCGCTTGAAGAGGGACATGAGATCTTGCGGAACCGCACATCGCAAGGTATTTCTCTCAGACTCCGGCTCAAGCCCACCTGCCCAACTCGGCCAAGATGGTGTCACGGCTGTTTGAGGGTAACAAGAGCAAACACAGTGAAAAGAGCTACTGACCGGACCCAAACTAGGGAAGATAAGGGGTGACCCCTGTCAGACCCTCAAAGCTCTCCCTATGCTGCTAAAGCACATGCCTGGATCCAAATGGTGGAAGGAGGCATGCCCGCGTACCTCAGACTGATGGCCACTGTAACCCCTACAATAGTGGAAGGGGCACGGCCACCGGTGCCCTACTCAGTATATGGAGGGAACCGTGGCCACCTCAGATCCAGTCAGAAAATAACCAGGTAAACAACAATATCTGCACACTTAGCTGAAGGAGATGCAGCCGCAGAGAAGACGGATCCAAGGACAGCTGGCAATATCCGGAGTGCTTGCTGCAGCAGAAACCAGGTCCAGTGAACTGATAGCTTACAAGTGAAGTTACTCAAGCCAGAGCTACAACTGAAATGAGAAATATAATCCACGCCCTGCAACAGGAGGAGGGGTGATTTAAAGGCAGGAAAATCAACCGCAGGAGAAACAGCTGAGAGTAAAGACCTCATCACAGGGGCGGAGAAACAGAACAGTGAGAACACCTCCAAGCTCTAAGTGACATCATCGCAGGGGTGGAGACACAGAGCTGTGAGAACTTCTCAAAGCTCTGGTAGTGACAGATGGTGCCTGCAAAGGAACAAGTGGCAGCGGCACCCGCTCCCCTAAGCCACGCTCCTTAGCTTACCGGCTCTAACGCAGTCAGCCTCCTCGTTGAGGATGACTCCTGCTGATGGTCTAGCTGCATTGGACAGACCCTTGAGGCACACCACTTGTGACTCGTCTCTTCTCAGAATGTACTCCATTAGCAACAACACTCTGCTATCTATCCAACTGTGGATCTACTTAAGATTACGTCCAATCCTCATTTATCTATAAGTTCATTATGTGGCACAGCATCAAAGGCTTTGCTGAATCCAGGTGGGCACTATCCATGGCATCTCCTTCATCCAACACTTTTGTGACATAGTCAAAAAAATCAATAAGATTAGTGTGACAGGATCGGCCCTGAGTAAAGCTCTGCTGTTCTGGGTCCAATAAGTTGTTGTTTTTAGGTGGTCAGTTTTCTTCTTTTTATAGGAGGGTTTCCATTATTTTTACTACTACAGATGTTCAGCTCACTGGTCTGTAGTTTCCTGCTTCCTCTCAGCTACCCTTCTTGTGGATGGGCACAACACTGACCATTCTCCAATCTTCAGGAACAGCAATCACTAGCAGAGCAGAGAGTTCTTTAAGGACTCTGGGATGGAGGCCATCTGGACCCATGGCCTTGTTTGACTTGAAGCATGCCAATTCACCTATGACATCAGCTTCCAAAAACACCAGAGCTCCTCTCTTACACCTACTGGGACTACCACACCCATCCAAGTCATGATTCTGAGAGCTGCCCGCAGAAGACATTGAACAAAAGTAACTACTCCAAGGGCGCACCACCTTGTGTGATCAGTGCCCAAGCACCGCTAGCAGTTTATACTGTCAATCGCCTGACGTTCTCCAGGTGCTCTTATCCAATCTTTGCTAGTGTAGAAGGGGACTCTTTACTGTAAGAGCAGTGAGACTATGGACTCTATACTGTAAGAGCAGTGAGACTATGGACTCTGTACTGTAAGAGCAGTGAGACTATGGACTCTGTACTGTAAGAGCACTGAGACTATGGACTCTATACTGTAAGAGCGGTGAGACTGTGGACTCTGTACTGTAAGAGCAGTGAGACTATGGACTCTTTACTGTAAGAGCAGTGAGACTATGGACTCTTTACTGTAAGAGCAGTGAGACTATGGACTCTTTACTGTAAGAGCGGTGAGACTATGGACTCTATACTGTAAGAGCAGTGAGACTATGGACTCTGTACTGTAAGAGCAGTGAGACTATGGACCCTATACTGTAAGAGCAGTGAGACTATGGACTCTTTACTGTAAGAGCAGTGAGACTATGGACTCTTTACTGTAAGAGCAGTGAGACTATGGACTCTGTACTGTAAGAGCAGTGAGACTATGGACTCTTTACTGTAAGAGCAGTGAGACTGTGGACTCTGTACTGTAAGAGCAGTGAGACTATGGACTCTATACTGTAAGAGCAGTGAGACTATGGACTCTATACTGTAAGAGCAGTGAGACTATGGACTCTATACTGTAAGAGCAGTGAGACTATGGACTCTTTACTGTAAGAGCAGTGAGACTATGGACTCTGTACTGTAAGAGCAGTGAGACTATGGACTCTATACTGTAAGAGCAGTGAGACTATGGACTCTTTACTGTAAGAGCGGTGAGACTATGGACTCTTTACTGTAAGAGCGGTGAGACTATGGACTCTGTACTGTAAGAGCAGTGAGACTATGGACTCTTTACTGTAAGAGCAGTGAGACTATGGACTCTATACTGTAAGAGCAGTGAGACTATGGACTCTGTACTGTAAGAGCAGTGAGACTATGGACTCTATACTGTAAGAGCAGTGAGACTATGGACTCTTTAGTGTAAGAGCAGTGAGACTATGGACTCTATACTGTAAGAGCAGTGAGACTATGGACTCTATACTGTAAGAGCAGTGAGACTATGGACTCTTTACTGTAAGAGCAGTGAGACTATGGACTCTATACTGTAAGAGCAGTGAGACTATGGACTCTGTACTGTAAGAGCAGTGAGACTGTGGACTCTGTACTGTAAGAGCAGTGAGACTATGGACTCTGTACTGTAAGAGCAGTGAGACTATGGACCCTATACTGTAAGAGCAGTGAGACTATGGACTCTATACTGTAAGAGCAGTGAGACTATGGACTCTATACTGTAAGAGCGGTGAGACTATGGACTCTTTACTGTAAGAGCGGTGAGACTATGGACTCTATACTGTAAGAGCGGTGAGACTATGGACTCTTTACTGTAAGATCGGTGAGACTATGGACTCTATACTGTAAGAGCGGTGAGACTATGGACTCTATACTGTAAGAGCGGTGAGACTATGGACTCTTTACTGTAAGAGCGGTGAGACTATGGACTCTATACTGTAAGAGCGGTGAGACTATGGACTCTTTACTGTAAGATCGGTGAGACTATGGACTCTTTACTGTAAGAGCGGTGAGACTATGGACTCTGTACTGTAAGAGCAGTGAGACTATAGACTCTGTACTGTAAGAGCAGTGAGACTATGGACTCTGTACTGTAAGAGCAGTGAGACTGTGGACTCTTTACTGTAAGAGCAGTGAGACTATGGACTCTATACTGTAAGAGCAGTGAGACTATGGACTCTTTACTGTAAGAGCAGTGAGACTGTGGACTCTATACTGTAAGAGCAGTGAGACTGTGGACTCTTTACTGTAAGAGCAGTGAGACTATGGACTCTTTACTGTAAGAGCAGTGAGACTATGGACTCTTTACTGTAAGAGCAGTGAGACTATGGACTCTGTACTGTAAGAGCAGTGAGACTATGGACTCTTTACTGTAAGAGCAGTGAGACTATGGACTCTTTACTGTAAGAGCAGTGAGACTATGGACTCTGTACTGTAAGAGCAGTGAGACTATGGACTCTGTACTGTAAGAGCAGTGAGACTGTGGACTCTTTACTGTAAGAGCTGTTGTGCCTTTTCATAGGTAAATACATTGCTATCCAATTCATTCTAGTCCAGATGAATGTTCATTGCCTTTTAAGAGTCATGCTCGACTATAATTACAATTTTGTAGGTCTTGAGAAGGCCGCAGTAAGGTCGCACAAAGGTTTCTGCTCTTCAGTGTTATTCTTCTCATAAATGTACCGGTCTGAGAAGAATCCTCCTTGTCTACTTTTAAATTTATGACGGGAGATAAAGATAAGCTCTATGCAGCTGGTGATAATTACGTATACAATTAGGTATTTATTAACCCCCTCAGCCCCGCTAGCTGAAACCCCCTTAATGACCAGACCACTTTTTACACTTCTGCACTGCACTACTTTCACCGTTTATCGCTCGGTCATACAACTTGCCACCCAAATGAATTTTACCTCCTTTTCTTCTCACTAATAGAGCTTTCATTTGGTGGTATTTCATTGCTGCTGACATTTTTACTTTTTTTGTTAATAATCGAAATTTAACGATTTTTTTGCAAAAAAATGACATTTTTTACTTTCAGTTGTAAAATGTTGCAAAAAAAACGACATCCATATATAAATTTGTCGCTAAATTTATTGTTCTACATGTCTTTGATAAAAAAAAATGTTTGGGTAAAAGTTATAGCGTTTACAAACTATGGTACAAAAATGTGAATTTCCGCTTTTTGAAGCAGCTCTGACTTTCTGAGCACCTGTCATGTTTCCTGAGGTTCTACAATGCCCAGACAGTAGAAACACCCCACAAATGACCCCATTTCGGAAAGTAGACACCCTAAGGTATTTGCTGATGACAAAAAATAAAAACTTCCATGAACTCACTATGCCCATCATGAAATACCTTGGGGTGTCTTCTTTCCAAAATGGGGTCACTTGTGGGGTAGTTATACTGCCCTGGCATTTTAGGGGCCCAGGTGTGTGCGAAGTAGTTTGAAATCAAAATCTGTAAAAAATGGCCGGTGAAATCCGAAAGGTGCTCTTTGGAATGTGGGCCCCTTTGCCCACTTAGGCGGCAAAAAAGTGTCACACATGTGGTATCGCCGTACTCAGAAGAAGTAGGGCAATGTGTTTTGGGGTGTCTTTTTACATATGCCCATGCTGGGTGAGAGAAATATTTCGGCAAAAGACAACTTTTTCCATTTTTTTTATACAAAGTTGGCACTTGACCAAGATATTTCTTTCACCCAGCATGGGTATATGTAAAATGACACCCCAAAACACATTCCCCAACTTCTCCTGAGTACGGCGATACCACATGTGTGACACTTTTTTGCAGCCTAGGTGGGCAAAGGGGCCCACATTCCAAAGAGCACCTTTCGGATTTCACCGGCCATTTTTTACAGATTTTGATTTCAAACTACTTTGCATGCATTTGGGCCCCTAAATTGCCAGGGCAGTATAACCACCCCACAAGTGACCCCATTTTAGAAAGAAGACACCCCAAGGTATTTCATGATGGGCATAGTGAGTTCATGGAAGTTTTTATTTTTTGTCACAAGTTAGTGGAATATGAGAGTTTGTAAGAAAAAAATAAATAAAATCATCCTTTTTTCCGCTCATCCATTTTCCGCTAACTTGTGACAAAAAATAAAAAATTCTAGGAACTTGCCATGCCCCTCACAGAATACCTTGGGGTGTCTTCTTTCCAAAATGGGGTCACTTGTGGGGTAGTGATACTGCCCTGGCATTTTAGGGGCCCAAATGCATGCAAAGTAGTTTGAAATCAAAATCTGTAAAAAATGGCCGGCGAAATCCGAAAGGTGCTCTTTGGAATGTGGGCCCCTTTGCCCACCTAGTGACACGAGGGTGTCAAGACCCACGCCTGACTCTGTTATACCCAGGGTCAGGAAGTCGCAGCGGTTGGCTGCGCGCTCTATGTAAGATAGGGCTGTTTCCTTATGGTAGCTTTCTGGGTTTGCTTTGCAACCCTTTTTGGCTCACTCAGGGATCCGTAGCTCCTTCTCCTCAGCTGTTCCTTGTCCAGCACTCCCAACCTCCTTATATTCCCCTCTCCCACTTCTCTGGTTGCCAGATATAGAGCTTCCTGCCTGGACTTCTATACTGACCCACTGGAGCTGTGTTGCTGCGTTCTCTGGTTGTTGGTCCAGAACGTTTCGCTCCGGATCCCTGTTAGGCCTTTGGGGTCTGCTGTGGTCGCCCACCTGGGTTTATGTGTTTGTCTGTATTGTCTGTCCTCTCTCTGGTGTTTCACTCTTAGTGTTAGTGGTGCGGACTAGCGATCCCACGGCCCGTTCACTATCTAGGGCTCATTTTAGGGAAAGCCAGGGTTTAGGCACGTGATCTGCGTACAGGTGAGGAACCCGTCTAGGGACGTCAGGGCAGTCAGGTGCCAGCCGCAAGGTGAGTCAGGGGTCACAACCTTTCCCTCTCCCTTGGGCAGGGCCTTCCCTTTTCCCTCCCTGTGCGTGACGCCGGTCATTACATTATATCTGGCCCTTATTTTGTGTAGGTAAAAAAAAATATATATTTTTTTTTACCTACTTAGAATCCAGTATGGATCCAATTGCTGCTCTGTCGAAGCAACTTCAAGGCCTGTCTTTGGAGGTGGCAGGATTGAAGGCGTCGGTCCTCCAGCAACAGCAGCAATTACAACTGACCGCAAGCCCTGCGGATGCTACTGGTAACCAGGTTGTTGCGGAACCCAAGGTCCCTCTCCCTGACAGATTTTCTGGGGGAAGGGACAAGTTTTTGACATTCCGTGAGGCCTGTAAATTATATTTTAAGCTGCACCCTTACTCCTCTGGTAATGAAGAACAGCGGGTGGGGGTTGTTATTTCCCTGCTGCAGGGGGACCCGCAGTCCTGGGCGTTCTCTTTACCCACTGATTCCCAGGCTCTTCGGTCAGTGGATGAGTTTTTCGGGGCCTTGGGTCTCATATATGACGACCCTGACCGAGTCGCACTGGCTGAATCAAGATTACGGAGACTCCTACAAGGAGAGCGGCCGGTAGAGGAGTATTGCTCTGACTTCCGTAGGTGGGCTACGGATACCCAATGAAACGACCCGGCTCTCAGGAGTCAGTTCTGCTCTGGGTTATCCGAAAGGGTTAAGGATGCGCTTGCATTATATGAGACCCCCTTTTCCCTTGATATGGTTATGTTCCTTTCTATCCGAATAGATAGACGTCTTAGGGACAGATTGAAAAAACCGGAGCAATTGGTAACCCCTCCCAAGCAGCAGTTAGTCTGTACGGACTTAGACGAGCCTATGCAGCTAGGAGGAACCACTCGTCAGGTCCGTCCTCCTGAGGTACGCCGTAGGCGTGGGGCTTGTTTTTCTGTGGGGAGAGGGGTCATTTCATTAATGTCTGTCCTTCTTTCCTCAGAAACAAAAGACCGTCGGAAAACTACTAACCCCAGGCTGTGTGGAGGATGTCAGCCGGGGGGTATACGTTTCCTCCATACGAACATCTCAATTTGTGTTGCCAGCGGTTATTGTTTTTGGCGTTAAGACGGAGACTATTTCTTTCTTTCTAGACAGTGGAGCAGGGGTAAATTTGATAGATGCCCATTTTGCCCGCACTATGGGTTTGTCTCTCTGTACACTACAGAGACCTATTCCCATATTTGCTATTGACTCTGCTCCTCTGTCTCAGAGAAACCTCACTCACATTTTCCATAACTTACACCTTCGGGTAGGGGACCACCATAACGAGATGCTCTCATGTTATATTCTGGAGGGGCTTCCCGTTCTGGAGGGGCTTCCCGCTCCGGTGGTGCTGGGTCTTCCCTGGTTGGTAGCGCACAATCCAGTGGTGGATTGGCAGGCCAGGGAGATATCGGAGTGGAGTGAGCATTGCAGAGAAAATTGCTTAAATAGCAATTGCTTATTCGCCTCCATAGCTACCCTACCTACATTTATTTCGGATTTTGAGGACGTTTTTTCTGAAAAGGGTTGTCAGAAGTTACCACCTCACCGTCCTTATGATTGCCCGGTTAACCTTATTCCCGGCGCAAAATTACCCAAGACCAGGTTATATAATCTTTCGGGTCCAGAGAGACAAGCCATGAAAGATTATATCTCCGAGAGCTTGGCTAAGGGACACATCAGACCCTCTTCTTCACCCGTGGCTGCAAGGTTTTTCTTCGTTAAAAAGAAAGATGGGTGCCCGGTCCATTTTCTCGGGGGTTACCGTCTCCCTCCCGACTGCCTTTGAACGCCTTTGTAGGGAAGGGGTACACGCGAAGGGTTTGATTTCTGGAATCTATTCCATGTTACTGTGCCCCTTTCCTGATCGGGTCCAACGGCACTCCTACATGGTTCGGTGGGAGGAATACCTGGGGATGACTCTGCCGGACACACTGTGGCGCCTTGTATGGAGGAGGGCAGCGAAATCCTCACTGGCGGTTCTACACCAGGAAAACCAGTATAAAATTTTGATGCATTGGTACCACACTCCTGACCTCCTTCATAGAATGAATCCGGTAGTTCCGAGTGTATGCTGGAGGTGTGGGTTACATAGGGGTACACTGCCTCATATCTATTGGGACTGTCCCAAGATACGCCCCTACTGGACTGGAGTGGGCACCCTTCTAAGTGATATTTTCGCGGTGGAGATCCAGCCTGACCCTATGTCCTTCCTGCTCAATGTGGTACCTCGTCAAATTAAAAAACACACACTTAAGTTGCTACTAATGATACTTACAGCAGCCCGTTGTCTAATCTCTCGATGTTGGAAAAGCTCCGAACCGCCCAGGGTTTCTGATTTGTACGCTAGGGTGACGGAAGTCCGAACCCTGGAATACTCTACGGCTCTGTTTCAGGACAAAATTGCTCTCTTCAATGCCATATGGGATCCCTGGGACGTTTACTGGGCTACTAGGCATCCTTAGAGAGTTACTGAGATTAGGGTATCTTCCCCCACCCCCCCTTTTGTGTCTTTGTTCTTGTCGTTACCCTTGTCCTGTTATTATTCAGTGGTCCTATAATGGACTACTTAAAGATAGACGCAGTATTTTTTTTTTTTTCATCTGTGCGCTTTATTGTTATATTAATGATTGACATTCCTCTTTATCTTGTGGAATATTACTGAATGTTATTACTGCCTAGGTTACTGTGAATTTGGTGCTTCGTATGTTGTGCCTTATGTCTTGTACTAATGTGCATAGATCTGTTGTGAATATGCTTTGTCATTTCTTCATTCTTTAATAAATATACAATTATAAAAAAAAAAAAAAAAGAAAGATGGGGGCCTGCGCCCTTGCCTAGATTTCCACGAACTAAACCGGATAACCATCCGAGACCCATACCCTCTTCCTCTCATTCCGGACCTGTTTAACCAGATTGCGGGTGCTAGGTGGTTCTCCAAACTTGATCTTAGGGGGGCCTACAATCTGATTCGTATTAAAGAGGGGGATGAGTGGAAGACAGCTTTTAACACCCCTGAGGGGCATTATGAAGATCTAGTTATGCCTTTCGGTCTGACCAATGCTCCTGCCGTCTTCCAACATTTCGTTAATGACATTTTTAGTCATCTTATCGGCAGGTTTGTGGTAATATACCTAGATGATATTTTAATTTATTCGTCTGATCTGAGAACACATGAGGAGCATGTCAGACAAGTACTGCAGGTCCTACGGACGAATGAATTATATGCTAAAATTGAAAAATGTGTCTTCGCCGTTCAGGAGATACAATTCCTGGGATATCTATTATCTGCTTCAGGTTTCCGTATGGATCCTAGGAAGGTCCAGGCAATTTTAGATTGGGATCTTCCTGAGAACCTCAAAGCACTGCAACGGTTCTTGGGCTTCGCAAATTTCTATAGGAAATTCATTAAGAATTGTTCAGTTATTGTCAAACCCCTTACTGACATGACTAGGAAGGGGACTGATTTTTCTAAATGGTCTGACGCCGCTAAAGTTGCTTTTTCCTCTCTAAAAGAGAGGTTTACCTCGGCACCTGTACTAGTCCAACCTGATGTCTCCCAGCCTTTTATTGTTGAAGTCGATGCGTCAGAGGTGGGAGTGGGGGCCGGTGCTGTCTCAGGGTCCGTCTCCTGGCAAATGGCGTCCTTGTGCTTTCTTTTCTAAAAAACTATCTGCAGCAGAAAAGAACTACGATATTGGCAATAGGGAACTGTTAGCTATTAAACTAGCGTTTGAAGAATGGCGTCACTTTTTAGAGGGGGCAGTCCACCCCTCTCGTTGTTTCCCTGGAGGGGGTAATGTTAGTGATCCGGTACCCATTCTACCAAGAGGAGTGGTTGTCTCTGCTGTACACTCTGCTCTGGAGGGGAAGGTGTTAGAGGCCCAGGGGGACGCCCCGGTCTCTTGCCCCTCAGAGAAATTGTTTGTACCGTTGAACCTACGTTTCGAATTATTAAAGGAACATCATAATTCGGCACTTGCTGGGCACCCGGGTAGTAAAGCAACCTTGGAGCTATTGTCTCGTTGTTTTTGGTGGCCAAGGTTGCGTCAGGATGTATTGGATTTTGTGTCTTCTTGTTCTACGTGTGCGCGCGCAAAAGTTTCGCATACACGTCCTGCAGGGTCTCTACTACCACTCGTCATTCCCAATAGACCATGGACACATCTGTCAATGGATTTTATCACTGACTTACCTTTGTCTGCGGGTAAAACAGTTATCTTGGTAGTAGTGGACAGGTTTAGCAAAATGGTACACTTCATTGCGTTACCCGCACTTCCTAATGCTAAGACTCTTGCTCAGGTGTTCATCAGTGAAATCGTGAAGCTTCACGGGGTCCCTTCCGATGTTGTTTCGGATCGGGGTACCCAGTTTATTTCTAAATTTTGGAAAGCTTTTTGTTCCCGTTTGGGGGTACACTTGTCGTTTTCCTCAGCTTTCCATCCTCAGTCGAATGGACAGACTGAGCGTACCAACCAAAACCTGGAGACATATCTAAGATGTTTTGTGTCTGAAATCCAAGAGGTGTGGTCATCATATTTACCGTTAGCCGAGTTTGCCATAAATAATCGTCGTCAGGAATCCACTGGCAAGTCACCATTTCTTGGTGCATATGGTTTTCATCCCCAATTCTGTACTTTCAAAGGGGGGGGTCTTCTGGGGTTCCCGAAGAGGAACGGTTTTCGTCATCTCTTTCATCGGTATGGCAGAAGGTGCACGCTAACTTGAAAAATATGGGAGGTAAATACAAATGCATGGCTGATAAGAGACGGTCGCCAGGTCCGGACCTAGGAGTGAATGACTATGTGTGGTTGTCTACTAGGAATATTAAATTAAAGGTTCCCTCTTGGAAACTGGTTCCTAGGTTCATTGGCCCTTACAAAATTGTAGCCATCATCAACCCCCGTGGCTTTTCGCCTGGAGCTACCTCAGACTTTTAAAATCCATAACGTCTTTCATAAGTCGTTACTCAAAAAATATGTTCCACCTCTAGAACCGTCACCGCTGCCACCCCCTCCTGTTGTTGTGGATGGTAATCTAGAATTTCAGATATCCAAAATTGTTAATTCTCGTCGGGTCAGCCGCTCTCTTCAATATCTGGTGCATTGGAGAGGTTACGGTCCCGAGGAAAGAATGTGGGTTCCTGCGTCTGAGGTAAACGCCGACAGGCTAGTTCGGGCTTTTCATGCCTCTCATCCTGAGAGACCTGGTCCTGAGTGTCCAGAGGCCCCTCGTAGAGAGGGGGGTACTGTCACGAGGGTGTCAAGAGCCACGCCTGACTCGTTATACCCGGGGTCAGGAAGTCACAGCGGTTGGCTGCGCGCTCTATGTAAGATAGGGCTGTTTCCTTATGGTAGCTTTCTGGGTTTGCTTTGCAACCCTTTTTGGCTCACTCAGGGATCTGTAGCTCCTCCTCCTCAGCTGTTCCTTGTCCAGCACTCCCAACCTCCTTATATTCCCCTCTCACGCTTCTCTGGTTGCCAGATATAGAGCTTCCTGCCTGGACTTCTATACTGACCCACTGGAGCTGTGTTGCTGCGTTCCCTGGTTGTTGGTCCAGAACGTTTCCCTCCGGATCCCTGTTAGGCCTTTGTGGTCTGCTGTGGTCGCCCACCTGGGTCTATGTGTTTGTCTGTATTGTCTGTCCTCTCCCTGGTGTTTCCCTCTTAGTGTCAGTGGTGCGGACTAGCGATCCCACCGCCCCGTTCACTACCTAGGGCTCATCTTAGGGGAAGCCAGGGTTTAGGCACGTGATCGCCGCACGGGTGAGGAACCCGTCTAGGGACGTCAGGGCAGTCAGGTGCCAGCCGCAAGGTGAGTCAGGGGTCACAACCTCTCCCTTGGGCAGGGCCTTCCCTTTTCCCTCCCTGTGCGTGACGCCGGTCATTACACCTAGGCGGCAAAAAAGTGTCACACATGTGGTATCGCCGTACTCAGGAGAAGTTGGGCAATGTGTTTTGGGGTGTCATTTTACATATACCCATGCTGAGTGAGATAAATATCTCAGCAAAAGTCAACTTTTCCCATTTTTTTATTTTTTTTATACAAAGTTGGCATTTGACTAAGATATTTCTCTCACCCAGCATGGGTATATGTAAAATGACACCCCAAAACACATTCCCCAACTTCTCCTGAGTACGGCGATACCACATGTGTGACACTTTTTTGCAGCCTAGATGCGCAAAGGGGCCCAAATTCCTTTTAGGAGGGCATTTTTAGACATTTGGATCCCAGACTTCTTCTCACGCTTTAGGGCCCCTAAAAAGCCAGGGCAGTATAAATACCCCACATGTGACCCCATTTTGGAAAGAAGACACCCCAAGGTATTCAATGAGGGGCATGCCGAGTTCATCGAAAAAAAAAACTTGGGGGCACAAGTTAGCGGAAATTGATTATTTTTTGGGTTTTCTCACAAAATCTCCCTTTCCGCTAACTTGAGACAAAAATTTCAATCTTTCATGGACTCAATATGCCCCTCAGCGATTACCTTGGGGTGTCTTCTTTCCAAAATGGGGTCATTTGTGGGGTGTTTGTACTGCCCTGGCATTTGAGGGTCTCCGCAATCATTACATGTATGGCCAGCATTAGGAGTTTCTGCTATTCTCCTTATATTGAGCATACGGGTAATGAGATTTTTTTTTCCGTTCAGCCTCTGGGCTGAAAGAACAAATGAACGGCACAGATTTCTTCATTCGCATCGATCAATGTGGATGAAAAAATCTCTGCCAAAAAAAAAAAAGGAGGGGAAAGGCGTCTGCCAGGACATAGGAGCTCCGCCCTACATCCATACCCACTTAGCTCGTATGCCCTGGCAAACCCGATTTCTTCATTCACATCAATCGATGTGGATAAATAAATCATTGCCGGGATTTTTTTTATATTTTTTTATATACAAAGTGTTTGCCAAAGCATATGAACACCACCGCCTCCTCAGCTCATATGCCTCGGCAAACGTATCTTTTACTGCAGAGGAGAAATCTCGTCTTGCAGCGCCGCATACACTGACTTTTGTGTAATCTGACAGCAGCGCAATGCTTCTGTCAGAATGCACATCAGTGCTGCAGCTGGTCGATCGGTTGGTCCACCTGGAAGGTAAAAAAAAAAAAAAAACAGGCCGCAACGCAATAAATTTTATTAGCTTTATAATAACTTTTGAACAGAACATATAAACTTTAACTTTTTGAACTGAACGTTAACTTTTTTGCTTACTGGTGTTTTTTTTTTTTTTTTACCTTTATAGGACAAACCTCTCCTTCCCCATGGGACAATGTGCAAAGCGCAAATCGCCCAAAGATGTGGCGAAGTACATTATGCACTTTGTCCCAGGTGAAAGGAGAGGTTTGCAGCAGCTGTGAGTGAATGGGCCCTAATAGCCCTGTGTGCCTGTCCTGTGAGATGTGATCCCTATGCTAGGTGTACCTGTGTGTGGTACTTCCGGAAACACTCTCCAAAGCATAGGGCAGGGTGGTCAGGACAGTCAGGACAGAAATAGCGGGTGTCACGCCTTATTCCACTCCTGCTACAGACACGACATCTTTTTCGGGGTGGCGGTCGGTTTGAGGTACCAGGAACGACACTGGGGAAATGTCGCTTGTGTAGACGGCTCACTACACTGGTGGATGGGGCCACGGAACCTCCTGCATACAGGAGGTTCTCGATGATCTCTTCCTGAAATTTGAGGAAGGATCCAGTTCTCCCAGCCTTACTGTAGAGAACAAAACTATTATACAGAGCCAATTGAATTAATTATACAGACACCTTCTTATACCAGCGTCTGGTCCTGCGGGAAAGGAGATAAGGAGCCAACATCTGGTCATTGAAGTCCACCCCTCCCATGTGAAGGTTATAGTCGTGGACTGAGAGGGGCTTTTCAATGACACGGGTTGCTCGTTCAATTTGTATTGTCGTGTCTGTGTGAATGGAGGAGAGCATGTAAACGTCACACTTGTCTCTCCATTTCACCGCAAGCAGTTCTTCATTACACAAGGCAGCCCTCTCCCCCCTTGCAAGACGGGTGGTAACGAGCCGTTGGGGGGGAAGCCTCGGCGACTAGGTCGCGCGGTGCCACAGCAGCCAATCTGTTCTAGGAACAAATGCCTGAAGAGGGGCACACTTGTGTAGAAATTGTACACATCAAGATGGTACCCCTTGCCAAATAAGGGTGACACCAAGTCCCAGACTGTCTTCCCACTGCTCCCCAGGTAGTCAGGGCAACCGACCGGCTCCAGGGTCTGATCTTTACCCTCATAGATCTGAAATGTGTGGGTATAGCCTGTGGCCCTTTCACAGAGCTTATACAATTTGACCCCATACCGGGCGCGCTTGCTTGGGATGTATTGTTTGAAGCCAAGGCGCCCGGTAAAATGTACTAGGGACTCGTCTACACAGATGTTTTGCTCTGGGGTATACAAATCTGCAAATTTCTGGTTGAAGTGGTCTGAGGGGCCGAATTTTGTGGAGCCGGTCAAAAGCTGGGTGGCCTCTGAGACGGGAGGCGGTGTTGTCGCTAAAGTGCAGGAAACGCAGGATGGCCTCAAATCGTGCCCTGGACATGGCAGCAGAGAACATGGGCATGTGATGAATTGGGTTTGTGGACCAATATGACCGCAATTCATGCTTTTTGGTTAGACCCATGTTGAGGAGAAGGCCCAGAAAAATTTTAAATTCGGAAACTTGGACTGGTTTCCACCAGAAAGACTGGGCATAAAAGCTTCCCGGGTTGGCGGCTATAAATTCAGTGGCATACCGATTTGTTTCTGCCACGACTATGTCCAAGAGCTCCGCAGTCAAGAACAGCTCAAAAAATCCCAGGGCCGAACCGATCTGAGCTGTCTCAACCCGAACTCCAGACTGGGCGGTGAAAGGGGGAACTACTGGTGCGGCTGAAGTTGGGGACTGCCAATCAGGGTTTGCCAGCACCTCTGGGATTCTAGGGGCTCTACGGGCCTGTCTGTGCGGTGGCTGCGACGGGGTCACTACTGCTCGTGCCACCTTCAACTGCCCTTCTGGTGCTCGCCACTTCACCAGGTTGTACGGCAGTGCTGGTACTAGGTCCAGGGAGGGCTGCGCTGCTGGTGTATGCCTCACCACGTAATCCGACAGCGCCAGCCCCACTCTGCTGCCCTTGAAGCGGATCCTGCACAACCTGCGGTCTAGCGACACGCAGCCTCCTCGTCCGAACTTTGGGTCAGACTGCTACTGCTTTCTACAGGTTCGTATTCTGACCCGCTGGATTCATCAGATGAGGGTTCCCATTCCTCATCCGACTGGGTCAGAAGCCTGTAGGCCTCTTCAGAAGAATACCCCCTGTTAGACATTTGGACTACTAGATTTAGGGGTATTCCCTGAGACTACCCAAGAAAGAAAGCAAGCCTGTCTTACAAATGGGAGGCTAGCGAAGTACCGGAGGCCGCTGCGATTGATAAAAAATATCAAAACTGATATTGTGCAGTGAATGTGCAGTGATCAAAAAATATATATATTTTTTGTCACTGCGGCGGGGCGGGCGTGGGTGAACGCACGTGTGGGCGACCGATCAGGGTTTTGGGTGGAGGGCGAGCTAAGGTGACACTAATACTATTATAGATCTGACTGGGATCAGTTCTGATCACTTACAGATACTATAAAAGTACAAATGCTGATTAGCGAAACGCTAATCAGCGAATCAGTGACTGCGGTGGGCTGGGCGCTAACCGATCGCTAAACTACCTAACCAAGGGACCTAAACTATCCTAAAACCTATCAGTCAATATCAGTGAAAAAAAAAAGTGACACTTTACACTGATCACTTTTCCGTTTCACTAGTGATTGACAGGGGCAAGAAGGGGTTAATTGGGGTGCAGGGGGTGATCTGGGGCTAAGTGTAGTGTTTGGTGCTACTCACTGTGATGTGTGCTCCTCTGCTGAGACCAACCGACGAAAAGGACCAGCAGAGGAGCAGGGCAGCCATATAACACATCATATTTACAAATATAATGTTAGGGCTCTTTCACACCTGCGTTCTTGTCTTCCGGCATAGAGTTCCGTCGTCGGGGCTCTATCCCGGAAGAATCCTGATCAGTTTTATCCTAATGCATTCTGAATGGAGTGAAATCCGTTCAGGATGCATCAGGATGTCTTCAGTTCCGGACCGGAACGTTTTTTGGCCGGAGAAAATACCACAGCATGCTGCGCTTTTTGCTCCGGCCAAAAATCCTGAAGACTTGTCGCAAGGCCGGATCCGGAATTAATGCCCATTGAAAGGTATTAATCCGGATCTGGCCTTAAGCTAAACGTTGTTTCGGCGCTTTGCCGGATCCGACGTTTAGCTTTTTCTTAATGGTTACCATGGCTGCCGGGACGCTAAAGTCCTGGCAGCCATGGTAAAGTGTAGCGGGGAGCGGGGGAGCAGTATACTTACCGTCCGTGCGGCTCCCAGGGTGCTCCAGAGTGACGTCAGAGCGCCCCACGCGCATGGATGACGTGATCGCATGGCATGTCATCCATGCGCATGGGGCTCTCTGACGTCATTCTGGAGCACCCTGGGAGCCGCACGGACTGTAAGTATACCGCTCCCCCGCTCCTACTATGGCAACCAGGACTTTAATAGCGTCCTGGCTGCCATAGTAACACTGAACGCATTTTGAAGACGGATCCGTCTTCAAATGCTTTCAGTACACTTGCGTTTTTCCGGATCCGGCGTGTAATTCCGGCAAGTGGAGTACACGCCGGATCCGGACAACGCAAGTGTGAAAGAGGTCTTAAATGGCTTCTGATTTAAGATTTTAAAAATCGCCAGCCTGCCAGCAACGATCATTGGCTGGCAGGCTGGTGACGAAATTGTGCTTGAACTTTTCCCGACCCGCGATGCGCATGCGCGGGCCGGCTTTGACCGAAATCTTGCGTCTCGCGAGAGGACGCGCCGGCGCATCCAGGAGGAACAGGGCCGCCGCCAGGACGCGATCCTGCGTACGGCGGTCCTGTAGCGGTTAATGAAGCAAAATAGATAATATGTATGTATTCATTTAATGAGCCTTAGTCCTTAGCATAAGACAATCAGTAGAACATATAATATATATTATATTATACTGTTATATGTTATGAAGACAACATGTATCCAGTATATTATATATATTTCTCATTAGGAGAATCTTTGTCTCTAAAAGAGTGTCTGTGAAGATGTGTGTTTTGTAACAATTATTCACCTCTTTGGTATGACAGAGGATGTACTGATATCTCTGTGAGAAAGCAAGGCCATTGAAGTTATTTATGATCCATAAATCAACAGTGTTAGAAACATTCAGAGAGACGCCTAGAGGTCTGTCTCTAATTGCTACAAGTGTCAGAATTAATCCCTATAGCTTTGAATTAAAGCTTTTAAGGTCAAATGTATCAAAATACGTTTTATGTAGACTTACATAAGTTAACCCTTTTATACTATGATGCAAATAGCTTACACAGCAGTGCCACCTAGCTATGAGTAGGTGACATTACAACAGTAGCAAAAGTGCATTCTGGGTAAGGTTATGATGTCATATTTCTTATCAATGGTCACGCCCATCCGACAATGATTGGAAAGTTCCAAACTAGGAAGGGGTGTCTAACTGATAAGTTTGTGATCATAAACCACACACAGAAGAAAGAGGACACACACAAAAAAGAAGAGAGAGAAGAGAAGTTGAGCTCTCTAGAGGGGTCTATCAGGATGAAAGCCATGGTGAGATGTGCTATGATGGACCACCCAGCTTTCCTAGGAGCAGAAGTGAGATTCCTACTAGGACTTGGTAAGAGACACAGAAAATGATATTTCATTTTATTAAGACTAATTTGATAATGTGGGGAAATTATACCATCTAGATTGGCGAATAAATAAATATATTAATTAATCATCTATCTCCATATTGAGATGTGGTCTTAGGATATTGTGAGACTTCATTCTACCTGCAGAAGAATCAAGACTCATAATCTAGCAAAGCATTAAATAATTGCTTAGATATATATATTCTTCGCCAAGCTAAGTGGTGGATTCCCACAGGAAAGAGTCCTTCCCATTTAAGATATGATCTAGCAATGATCCTAGATCCCTGTTATTTAATGGTCTTACCAAAGTTATATGTGTGAAAATAGTCCAGGATGGGGCGGAAGGACACAGTTATCTCTTCTAAGTTATATCCTTGGATGGATTTGCCTATGACTGAAGTCATGTGACGTGTAGTTGGTTAGAGGGGGCAGAATGTATTCAGCGTTCCATATTGAGGTCTAGGATTAGACATGCCCGTCCTGATATCATGAGGTTTTCCCCGAACAGAGGTGATATTTATAACTTACGTTCATACTTTGATATCCTAACCTGATAATAGCTTGGTTATAATGTGACAGGTTATTTCCACTCACATGTATTGTTAGGCTTGTAATGCTTTATATTAAGGGCTCTTTCACACCTGCGTTCTTGTCTTCCGGCATAGAGTTCCGTCGTCGGGGCTCTATGCCGGAAGAATCCTGATCAGTTTTATCCTAATGCATTCTGAATGGAGTGAAATCCGTTCAGGATGTCTTCAGTTCCGGACCGGAGCGTTTTTTGGCCGGAGAAAATACCGCAGCATGCTGCGCTTTTTGCTCCGGCCAAAAATCCTGAACACTTGCCGCAAGGCCGGATCCGGAATGAATGCCCATTGAAAGGCATTGATCCGGATCCGGCCTTAAGCTAAACGTCGTTTCGGCGCATTGCCGGATCCGACGTTTAGCTTTTTCTGAATGGTTACCATGGCTGCCGGGACGCTAAAGTCCTGGCAGCCATGGTAAAGTGTAGTGGGGAGCGGGGGAGCAGTATACTTACCATCCGTGCGGCTCCCGGGGCGCTCCAGAGTGACGTCAGGGCGCACCACGCGCATGGATCACGTGATCGCATGGCACGTGATCCATGCGCATGGGGCGCTCTGACGTCACTCTGGAGCGCCCCGGGAGCCGCACGGACTGTAAGTATACCGCTCCCCACTACTACTATGGCAACCAGGACTTTAATAGCGTCCTGGCTGCCATAGTAACACTGAACTGATCCGTCTTCAAATGCTTTCAGTTCACTTGCGTTTTTCCAGATCCGGCGTGTAATTCCGGCAAGTGGCGTACACGCCGGATCCGGACAACGCAAGTGTGAAAGAGGCCTAAGTCTATAAATATTCGTTTGCTTATATATGTTTATAACCAATAAATCTGCATATTTTATAAACCTGTGTATTATTGTAAAATGCAGAACTTCTTTATCTGAGGAAATAGTCGGACTCAGATGTGAATTGTATTAATTAGGTTGTCTACAATTCACCAGGTCATAATTTTACGAATTTATGACAAATTTTATAAAAAAATTTTTATGGTTAATTATTTTATGACCATAATTAATAATTCTTAATTTAATTATTACCCCCCGACAGAGCCGTGAGACTATCGGCTCTATACTGTAAGAGCAGTGATACTATGGACTCTATACTGTAAGAGCAGTGATACTATGGACTCTATACTGTAAGAGCAGTGAGACTATGGACTCTGTACTGTAAGAGCAGTGAGACTATGGACTCTTTACTGTAAGAGCGGTGAGACTATGGACTCTATACTGTAAGAGCAGTGAGACTATGGACTCTTTACTGTAAGAGCAGTGAGACTATGGACTCTATACTGTAAGAGCGGTGAGACTATGGACTCTGTACTGTAAGAGCAGTGAGACTATGGACTCTGTACGGTAAGAGCAGTGAGACTATGGACTCTATACTGTAAGAGCAGTGATACTATGGACTCTATACTGTAAGAGCAGTGAGACTATGGACTCTTTACTGTAAGAGCAGTGAGACTATGGACTCTTTACGGTAAGAGCGGTGAGACTGTGGACTCTGTACTGTAAGAGCAGTGAGACTATGGACTCTATACTGTAAGAGCAGTGAGACTATGGACTCTATACTGTAAGAGCAGTGAGACTATGGACTCTATACTGTAAGAGCAGTGAGACTATGGACTCTGTACTGTAAGAGCAGTGAGACTATGGACTCTTTACTGTAAGAGCAGTGAGACTATGGACTCTATACTGTAAGAGCAGTGAGACTATGGACTCTTTACTGTAAGAGCAGTGAGACTATGGACTCTATACTGTAAGAGCAGTGAGACTATGGACTCTTTACTGTAAGAGCGGTGAGACTATGGACTCTTTACTGTAAGAGCGGTGAGACTATGGACTCTTTACTGTAAGAGCGGTGAGACTATGGACTCTGTACTGTAAGAGCGGTGAGACTATGGACTCTTTACTGTAAGAGCAGTGAGACTATGGACTCTTTACTGTAAGAGCAGTGAGACTATGGACTCTTTACTGTAAGAGCAGTGAGACTATGGACTCTGTACTGTAAGAGCAGTGAGACTATGCACTCTATACGGTAAGAGCAGTGAGACTATGAACTCTTTAGTGTAAGAGCGGTGAGACCATGGACTCTTTACTGTAAGAGCGGTGAGACTATGGACTCTATACTGTAAGAGCAGTGAGACTATGGACTCTTTACTGTAAGAGCGGTGAGACTATGGACTCTTTACTGTAAGAGCGGTGAGACTATGGACTCTTTACTGTAAGAGCGGTGAGACTATGGACTCTGTACTGTAAGAGCAGTGAGACTATGGACTCTTTACTGTAAGAGCAGTGAGACTATGGACTCTTTACTGTAAGAGCAGTGAGACTATGGACTCTTTACTGTAAGAGCAGTGAGACCATGGACTCTATACTGTAAGAGCAGTGAGACTATGGACTCTATACTGTAAGAGCAGTGAGACTATGGACTCTGTACTGTAAGAGCAGTGAGACTATGGACTCTATACGGTAAGAGCAGTGAGACTATGGACTCTATACTGTAAGAGCAGTGAGACTATGGACTCTATACTGTAAGAGCAGGGAGACTATGGACTCTATACTGGACAAGTAGTGACACTATGGCTCTAATGTAAGCAGTAAGAGTATAGGACTCTTTACCTAAATAGTCATGAGACTATAGGTATGTTTACTGTATGGAACTCTTCACTGTAAGACTGATCTCCAAAAAAGTCTGGTCACCCCATACTGGTGAAAGAGAAGCCTCATCATCCACTATATCACATATGAAGGCCCGGTGCCAGTAGTGTGAGAAGATACACAAAGAAGCCTAGTCACCCTCAGAGGTGGAAGACCATCTTACTCCTCTATATCACATTTGATGACCCCGTGTTAGCAGCGTCCCACCAGACCCCGTGTTAGAGCGGTCTGGTCACCCTCATATAGGAAAAAACAACCCTCATCATCCTCTGCATCACGTCTTGGCCGGACACAGAGGAGCCCCGTCACCTTCATGGAGGTGGAAGGTAACCCTCATTGTCTATTCAGCCCCCTTGTCGGGAGGATCAGGCTGGACACAGAGGACAGCACAGCAGCCAGTGGTTTGAGGAACCATTTTTATTATTTATCAGCCAAAAATAAAATAAAACATACAGAGGCCGAGACCCTGAGGCCAGACCTTCTGCCCACCATCTGGGGCACGATCCAGCCCTGGGACATTTATACTCACAACTAATTAAAACTAACAGAATGAGGCTCCAGGAGCAAGGCAGCGTGATGACAGACTGATAGACAGAGATAACATGGCGGCGCACAACAGCCTGGGCAGGAAGTGCAGACACGTGGACGTCTAGAAGGCTATGTCCCTGCAGGGGTTAAATCACCATCATTAGATCTACTAAACTGCTGTCCAGCCACCTCCATCTCAAGCTGTAACATTCTCTCCGCCATCTTGAACCCGTGTTACCTACAGTAACGCTCATCTCCACCCACTGCAGACTGCGCTCTATACGCATCCCCTTAAAGGAGCCCGCCGGTCACCAGATAGTCTGGCACGAGGACACCTCCCCCACCTCGAGTTAAGACAGCAGAGAGGGATCCGGCTGGGAATGTATAGGTCGATTCTTACGAGCTAGTCCCATGAAGCATCATTTCCAGCCGACATCTGATAAATGCTCCCTACCATGGGCGGGGCTTAGCTGTAACAGCCTGTGGAGTGAGATAATGGGCGGAGCTTAGCTGTAACATAGCCTGTGGAGTAAGATCATGGGCGGAGCTTAGCTGTAACATAGCCTGTGGAGTGAGATAAGGGGGCGGAGACTGGGAAAATCAGTGTCATGCAGAATCCCCTAGACTACACTGTGTTGGGGAGGAGTCCTGGATGACTGGCGTGTGTGACATGACTGGCGTCCTCCACCCTTCAGTGGTGGCCTTTCATCCAGGCCTATTCGCCCATTACCCATGACGGCCATGATGAAGTCAGCATTACAAGATCCGGGTCATCAAACAAGAACCGAAGAGACCGCCACCTTTGGAGACGGCTCACGGCAGACCTTCCCTCTCCACCACCCGGCACGGGCAGAACAGAGAGCTAACACTTCAAACCGAAAAATACTGATAGAAACCGTGACAAACAGAAAAGCTGGAGGGAAGAAAGAAAGATTAGGGGACCGGAACTGATGCAGGAGACGTCTCTAGCAGACACATGCAAACTACAAAGTAATTAAAAGCAAACTGATTAAAAAGTAACACAAACTCCTCGCCGACTCTCCAGCTGCGGACACGTGTGACCCGGAGGGTCTGGACAGGGGCAAGGCTGAGGTAAGTACGGTGGTTCACTTCTGGATCTGGAATATAAAGAGCCGCAAGTTGATGTTCTTGGCGGCCAGCAATTTGTTACACTCCACAGAGTCTATGATGGGCAGCGGCACGTACTCCGTCTCATTATTCTCATTGGTGAACACAAAGTGGTAGATCACCGGGTGGATCTTCACGTCATCGTAGGGGCCCTTCAGCAGCAGGAATGAGCACTCCATTGGGGAGTTGATCTTGCTTTTTAGGATGAGCTGGAAGGAGAGGGTTCGCTTGCAAGACAAATTGGGGTTCCTCTCGGAGTCGTTGACACGGGCCTTCAGCACCCAGGTCTGGTTGAGCACGGTGAAGCGCGGCGTCTCGTAGTACAGGCGGGTGATGAAGTCATCTGTTCTGTAAGGTCGGAACTGGACTTCTGTAACAGGAGGAGAGACAAGAGGAAAAGGGAGAGAGAAAGGAGCAGCAATTATCGGGTGCAGGGATTTACGGCACATTCCCCCGACTACACCATGTTACCTGTTACTGGTGAACACTTGGCGGTGGCTTCTGCAATGCCCTGCCTCATAAAAGGGGAAAGGGAGATGAATGCACTAACTAAACAGGCAATGACAAGCAGAACAGACAGGGTAATGAAACATGAGTGCACCGGGTGTGCACCAAACAGACTGCGCAATATTCACTAACAGGACTCCAGCATCTGGTGGAGGGAACGGGCTCCCTGTGCTCTTCCTCCGGTGACGTACAGCTGGTGTTAGGCAGGAGAACATCTCGCAGAACACATGGACAGGTCCATTTTAGATAATAAAGCAAGTTTATTCCAAGCAGATGGAGGTACAGAACTAGAGAAGAAGGTCAGAATACTGGTAAAGACAGTCCCAGCGTCGTCACGGTCAAGCCAGGAATTTACAGACCTCCACCAACATACAAGTCCATTCCACTGGAGAAGGAGGCAACGGTACAAGGTCAAGAGCAAACGTAGTAGAAGGTCGCACTGACACTTACCTGGTGACCCCCATCATTAGCACTATGAATG
Organism: Bufo gargarizans; assembly: GCF_014858855.1. Taxonomy (NCBI): domain Eukaryota; kingdom Metazoa; phylum Chordata; class Amphibia; order Anura; family Bufonidae; genus Bufo; species Bufo gargarizans. Next base: position 3,569,908 of record NC_058084.1, read on the forward strand.
CCGAGAGACCCACGAGAACCAAATCTCATTAGCGAGAGAAGGAACAAGAGAGACCCTGGAGAGCACAGCAGGGAGAAGACATGTAGCCTCTAATGGATACAACCTGCCCCTACACAGATGTACCTACCTAGAGAACACAGCAGCACCACCCTACCAATCCCAGTGCACCCTGCAAATTTATTCCGGGGAGCCCTTTTACTGTCGGTTCTCCTGGGTGGTGGCAGCAGTCACTTCTGTAGGGTCTCCGGCTGTAGGGTTGATCCACACCATAGAACAGAGCAGCCTTACCTCCCACCAGACAAAACATCCTCAATCCGACCGGCCTGACTCGTTGAAGGGGGTAGGGTAACCAGGGGGAGCACTGCCTGCAAATGTGGGGCCCAGTGCTGCTTATACATAGGGGCTTCTCCATCATCTTCTGATCCTGGTTGTCAACATCAAAGAAAGACAAGACAGAGCGCTCAGCCGCCCCATGAAAACTACACTGCGCACGGAGGAGGTACACAGTGCCAGCAAGGAGACGTCATAAAGATCAGCAGCTGATTCGCAGTGACAGCTGCCCCTCTTCATGTCCTTGGTGACACTTACCCTACAACAAAAAAGGCGGCTGGACTACCACATGGTACCCAGGCTCTTCACAGGTTCTGCTGCACAGCGACACCTACAAAGCAGAAGAGTGACATGCACAGAGAACACGTGTGTGTCATCCGCTGGCGGGCAACCCACGTGTGACTGAGAACATCCATGCAGCGCCAAGTACCAGCCTACCTGTGTATCCGATCTTCTCAAAGCTAAGCAGGCCAAAGATGCTGTTGTACAACTGCATCTCCTTCTTGTGGCTTTGGTCCATCTCATCCAGGATCTCCATGAGCTCGTTCCCGGTCTTGGTGGGATGACAGCACTCGGACTCATGCACGGTCAACTCGTGGTATGGACCCTGCCACGGACAGCCAATCCTCTTGTATTTACACTGCGTTACTCTGAGAAGGGACAAAGAGAGGTTCCCATATTAACTGTAAGATGTAGGACGCCGCATCGAACTATATATTCAGCCATTGGGATCCCACAGCCACCCAGACTAGGGTTCCGGGCATGCTACAGCGGAGCTGGAAAGTTTGTGAACCAGAAGTTTCTATATTTCTGCCTAAATTTGACCTAAAACTACATCAGATATTCACAAGTACTAAAAGGAGATAAAGAACCAAATAAAAAAATTAGTCACAAATATGAGACTTTTCTATATTGCTGAAAAAGATGCGACATGACTGCGAGCAGTAAAAGTATGTGACCCCTCAGGCTTCCTGCACATGGGCGCTGGTATCAAATCACAAAGTCTGCATGGTTTTTGTGCGGATTTCTGTGCGTTTCCATACTAAATCTGCACCAGAAACTGCAGGTGTTACTTTCAGTTTTTGGAGTGGATTTGGTGCAGATTTTCTGAAGATCTCACCTTTGCATTGAAAAGGGTGAAATCAGCACAATTATAGGTATAGGAAAGACATGCTGAGGGCAGAGCTGTGTTCTAGCATCTCCATATCATATACCCTATGTACTATAGCCTTACCACACTGAAATATGCTCAGAAAGCTCATCTCCATATCATATACACTATGTACTATAGCTCCACCACACTGAGATCTGCTCAGAAAGCTCATCTACATATCACTGCTTTATTCACAGACACAATATATGATCATATAGACACCAGTGATATGTGTTATCTTATAAGTATAGACATGCTGAGGGGAGAGCAGTGTCCTAGCATCTCCATATCATATACACTATGTACTATAGCGTAACCACACCGATATCTACTCAGAAAGCTCCTCTACATATCACTGCTTTATTCACAGACACAATATATGATCATATAGACACCAGTAATATGTGTTATCTTATTAAAAAAAACTGACTTGTTCCCTTCAATCCCCGGGTCAGTACGATTACAGCGATACCACATTTATATAGTTTTATGGGTTCTGTTTTTACAGCGTTCCCTATGAGATAAAACTGACCTGTTCCCTTCATTCTCCGGGTCAGTACGATTACAGATACCACATTTATATAGTTTTATGGGTTTTGTATTTACAGCGTTCCCTATGAGATAAAACTGACCTGTTCCCTTCATTCTCCGGGTCAGTACGATTACAGATACCACATTTATATAGTTTTATGGGTTTTGTATTTACAGCGTTCCCTATGAGATAAAACTGTCCTGTTCTCTTCATTCTCCGGGTCAGTACGATTACAGCGATACCACATTTATATAGTTTTATGGGTTTTGTATTTACAGCGTTCCCTATGAGATAAAACTGTCCTGTTCTCTTCATTCTCCGGGTCAGTACGATTACAGAGATACCACATTTATATAGTTTTATGGGTTTTGTGTTTACAGCGTTCCCTATGAGATAAAACTGTCCTGTTCTCTTCATTCTCTGGGTCAGTACGATTACAGCGATACCACATTTATATAGTTTTATGGGTTTTGTTCTTACAGTGTTCCCTATGAGATAAAACTGACCTGTTCTCTTCATTCTCCGGGTCAGTACGATTACAGTGATACCACATTTATATAGTTTTATGGGTTTTGTTCTTACAGTGTTCCCTATGAGATAAAACTGTCCTGTTCTCTTCATTCTCCGGGTCAGTACGATTACAGTGATACCACATTTATATAGTTTTATGGGTTTTGTATTTACAGCGTTCCCTATGAGATAAAACTGACCTGTTCTCTTCATTCTCCGGGTCAGTACGATTACAGAGATACCACATTTATATAGTTTTATGGGTTTTGTATTTACAGCGTTCCCTATGAGATAAAACTGACCTGTTCCCTTCATTCTCCGGGTCAGTACGATTACAGTGATACCACATTTATAGTTTTATGGGTTTTGTATTTACAGCGTTCCCTATGAGATAAAACTGATCTGTTCTCTTTATTATCAGGTCAGTACGATTACAGTGATACCACATTTATATAGTTTATGGGTTTTGTTCTTACAGTGTTCCCTATGAGATAAAACTGTCCTGTTCTCTTCATTCTCCGGGTCAGTACGATTACAGCGATACCACATTTATATAGTTTATGGGTTTTGTATTTACAGCGTTCCCTATGAGATAAAACTGTCCTGTTCTCTTCATTCTCCGGGTCAGTACGATTACAGAGATACCACATTTATATAGTTTTATGGGTTTTGTATTTACAGCGTTCCCTATGAGATAAAACTGATCTGTTCTCTTTATTCTCAGGTCAGTACGATTACAGTGATACCACATTTATATAGTTTATGGGTTTTGTTCTTACAGTGTTCCCTATGAGATAAAACTGTCCTGTTCTCTTCATTCTCCGGATCAGTACGATTACAGCGATACCACATTTATATAGTTTATGGGTTTTGTGTTTGCAGCGTTCCCTATGAGATAAAACTGTCCTGTTCTCTTCATTCTCCGGATCAGTACGATTACAGAGATACCACATTTATATAGTTTATGGGTTTTGTGTTTGCAGCGTTCCCTATGAGATAAAACTGACCTGTTCCCTTCATTCTCCGGGTCAGTACGATTACAGTGATACCACATTTATATAGTTTTATGGGTTTTGTATTTACAGCGTTCCCTATGAGATAAAACTGACCTGTTCCCTTCATTCTCCGGTCAGTACGATTACAGTGATACCACATTTATATAGTTTTATGGGTTTTGTATTTACGGCGTTCCCTATGAGATAAAACTGACCTGTTCCCTTCATTCTCCGGGTCAGTACGATTACAGCGATACCACATTTATATAGTTTTATGGATTATGTTTTTACGAGAAGGAAAGAACACCTGGACCTGGGTTTTGGTATGAGTGACATAGAGCTGAAATCAGTGGTTTTCACTACTTTACGCTGTCCTCGCCGTTGTACTGTTCCAGGAACGTGCATGAGAACTTTTGAATTCTCGTCCACGCGCTGTGTAAAGAAAACTGAGAGAAGAAGTGCCGCTCTGCGGACCAGACACCCGCCGCTCTGCGGACCAGACACCCGCCTCTCTGCGGACCAGACACCCGCCGCTCTGCGGACCAGACACCCGCCGCTCTGCGGACCAGACACCCGCCGCTCTGCCGGACAGACACCCGCCGCTCTGCCGGACAGACACCCGCCGCTCTGCCGGACAGACACCCGCCGCTCTGCAGTCCTCTAGGGGATTTCTCCCTTCGCGGGGCAGAGGCTGAAACCTCGACTCATACATGTGGTGATGTTATGGTTTGTTGTTTTGAAGTGGAAATGCATCAAGAATTTCCCCACAGGATTTTCGCTCTTTACGTTTGAAGTCGGCCCCAAAGCTCGGGCTGAGCCACAGTCCGGACCTTAACCCAATCTAAATGCGGGCTGAAATTCCTCCACGTCGATGTGCAGGACCCATCAACTACTGGAAACCCACAGCAGATCCTGAGAGGAGGGGTTCACATACTTCTACCGCTAGCAGTCACCTCCACGTCGAGGTGCAGGACCCATCAACAACTACTGGAAACCCACAGCAGATCCTGAGAGGAGGGGTTCACATACTTCTACCGCTAGCAGTCACCTCCACGTCGAGGTGCAGGACCCATCAACAACTACTGGAAACCCACAGCAGATCCTGAGAGGAGGGGTTCACATACTTCTACCACTAGCAGTCACCTCCACGTCGATGTGCAGGACCCATCAACTACTGGAAACCCACAGCAGATCCTGAGAGGAGGGGTTCACATACTTCTACCGCTAGCAGTCACCTCCACGTCGAGGTGCAGGACCCATCATCAACTACTGGAAACCCACAGCAGATCCGGAGAGGAGGGGTTCACATACTTCTACCGCTAGCAGTCACCTCCACGTCGAGGTGCAGGACCCATCATCAACTACTGGAAACCCACAGCAGATCCGGAGAGGAGGGGTTCACATACTTCTACCGCTAGCAGTCACCTCCACGTCGAGGTGCAGGACCCGTCATCAACAACTACTGGAAACCCACAGCAGATCCTGAGAGGAGGGGTTCACATACTTCTACCGCTAGCAGTCACCTCCACGTCGAGGTGCAGGACCCATCATCAACAACTACTGGAAACCCACAGCAGATCCTGAGAGGAGGGGTTCACATACTTCTACCGCTAGCAGTCACCTCCACGTCGAGGTGCAGGACCCCTCATCAACAACTACTGGAAACCCACAGCAGATCCTGAGAGGAGGGGTTCACATACTTCTACCGCTAGCAGTCACCTCCACGTCGAGGTGCAGGACCCATCATCAACAACTACTGGAAACCCACAGCAGATCCTGAGAGGAGGGGTTCACATACTTCTACCGCTAGCAGTCACCTCCACGTCGAGGTGCAGGACCCGTCATCAACAACTACTGGAAACCCACAGCAGATCCTGAGAGGAGGGGTTCACATACTTCTACCGCTAGCAGTCACCTCCACGTCGAGGTGCAGGACCCATCAACTACTGGAAACCCACAGCAGATCCGGAGAGGAGGGGTTCACATACTTCTACCGCTAGCAGTCACCTCCACGTCGATGTGCAGGACCCATCAACTACTGGAAACCCACAGCAGATCCGGAGAGGAGGGGTTCACATACTTCTACCGCTAGCAGTCACCTCCACGTCTGATATTTGTTGGATTTTCTTCTTTATCTACTTCAGGACTGATGGGTGAATGCAGAACTATGGAACATTCTGAGGGGTTCACATACTTTCAAGCACCAGTGTAACTGCTACGACCCCAACCACACTAACTGGAGGTAAGTTGATGACACGGCTCTGAAGCCACTTGTTTAACCCTTTATAGATCATTACTACAACATTATAAGCCTTTAAGGGGCGGGAATCCACAGCCGACCCCCGACATCCAGCAGAGCGACGTCAGCACTAGGTCCCGACCTCTGGGGCCCCATCCAGTCCCTAGAACGCAGGAGGCATTTGGACTAATGTGACGCTGCCCCAGAGGTCGGGGGCTACCATGGGTCTGCTCCGACAGCAGATCTCAGTGTCTAAACAACCTCTGCTGCCGGCAAACAACAACTCTGGACGAGCGATGGCATTACTGATCACTGCTCCCTGTACTGTGGAGGAGATCGCTGCCTGTAAATGTGTCTCCTCCACTGACGAGCAGGAGATTGTTAGGAAGGAACGCTTCTGTATGGGGATGAGCGATGGCATTAGTGATCACTGCTCCCATACTGTGGAGGAGATCGCTGCATGTAAATGTGTCTCCTCCACTGACGAGCAGGAGATTGTCAGGAAGGAACACTTCTGTATGAGGACGAGCGATGACATTAGTGATCACTGCTCCCCATACTGTGGAGGAGATCGCAGCATGTAAATGTGTCTCCTCCACTGACAAGCAGGAGATTGTCAGGAAGGAACGCTTCTGTATGAGG